>NC_084958.1:22480931-22745931 GCF_949316205.1 Platichthys flesus | reverse complement strand
GTTTGAAACAAATCCCCTGATCCTGGGTCAGTCTGTGATCACCATCAGATGAGTCAGTTTTCCAACCCCCCCGCTCCACTCCAGCCCAGTCATCCTCTCTCACGTCCCAAACCCAACTTCCCTGGCACACTAATAAAGAGCAATTAACTTCTGTCCCTCAGCCTCATAAATATTCATTAGCCCGAGCATGTTGTCATATTGTTCAAAATGATTGCAATCGAATTAGCATAATTAAATATTATCTACGGTAATGCTGGTGGACGAGCCCCCCCCCCCCCCGGCCGTGTTGGGATGTGTGTCAGTGCGGCGGAGAAGCGTGATGGATAATATAATTATGTCGGGGAGACAATAGGAGCCCTGCGGTGCTGTTATTAATGTGCTATGTTAATAAACTACGCCCCCTACATGAATAGGCAGGGAGAGAGAGAGAGAGAGAGAGAGAGAGAGAGAGAGAGAGAGAGAGAGAGAGAGAAAGAGAGAGAGAGAGAGAGAGAGGGGAGAGGGGTGTGTGGGTACAAGTGTCTCAGACTTAATGTGTTGGGGAAAGCCAAGAGAAATGTGCATGTGTGTTAATTTGATTGGCCGATATATCAGAGAGATGTTTTTCAAACCGTCCATTAGTTTATTTGTTTGTTTGTCAGATTCACAGGAGAGTAACTCATGGATCCGGATGAAGAACATTTATTTAGTGAATCAGTGGAGTAAATATAAAGTGGAGGAGCTGCAAGAAACACAGAATTCAACACTTAGGCGCATAATGCAACTTCAATGCTAATGCTACAGTTTATGATACGATGTCTGCACGTGCAGTCAAAGTAAAAGACAAGTTCTCACATGAGCCATAACTTAGTTTCGTGCCACTTGCAGGTTTGTGCACAACTGCAGCTGATACTGCAGATCTGACTGGGTCTGCGTGGACAGTAAAAACTTTAGAACCGCACACAGCTACACAATCCAGCAGTGGAGCAAAACACCAAGTTAGAGATCTCTTGTGAAATGTGTCTGGTTAACTATTATACAAATTAGAATATGGCATGAATCTAGATGTGAAAGAAAATCACATGGCGGTGAGATCTATGAGCTTTAACAGTTTGCTGCAGATTGTTCGACCGCTTCCTTTTCCTCTTTTATTCCTATTGCAGGATCCCGACAGGCGTGTGAAGGATTGTTTGACCTGGGCGGAGTTGTGTGTTTCACTGATGCTCTGTACAAACACTGGATCACAGCCATCCAGAGAACAAAGAACATCCCTTTGACATTTCTTCACATGACCCAGAAATATATGATGGGGAAATTATGAGAGACTAATTAAAGTGAACCGCAAAGACATTGAGTTCAACACGTCCCAACTTTAATGTTCATGCCACAGTTTATGATGAGATGAATGAGCAATCAGATAAATGACAGAACTGTAGCACACAGCTGTTACTGCATTAACACAGAAGATAGAAGTTATTTTAATGATACTAATACAAATAATCAGGGACTTGACATCTTTAGAAAAATAAAAATGTCAGAATCTTTAATCTCAGATGCATCAATGAGGAATTTAGCATTTTTCAATAGTTAATTCCTCTGCAGCTTTATTGTGGTTATTTCTTCCAATTCATGTATTTTAACTTTATTAATGCAGCTGCACATGCTCCTGAAATACATCTGATCCTGAATCAGTGCACACATCCTCCTTGTCCCCAGACGAGCCCCTGGAAACGTCTCTGTGAGCATCAGCCTTCGACGTGTTGGGACCTGCCCCCCCCCGACACTGGCACATTGAGAATCCTGCCTCCTGCTGCAACTGGCTGAGACCTGAGCTGAACCCAGTGTTGCTCCACGAGCGTTTGGGCGTGTCCGTCTGAGGGGAACACTCCCTGAACGTCTGAACAGCGAGTAACCGAACAGAGCCGCCGGGTGAGTCACACGGGCGTGTTCCAGTGTGCGAGTGTTCCCTTCCATTCAACACAACAACACACAGCCAGCGGCTCGGTGCACACACTCATCCGTCCCCATCACAGTGTTTACATAGTGGTGTTTTCATGCAGACAGACGAGCTAACGCTGAAGTTTGATCTATGCTTGATCTCTGCAGCGGTGGAGAAGCATGTGACCCGGCGGCCTCCGGTGATCTGTCGACCCGCTCTCCCCTTCTCGTTTCTCTCATCACTCTTCACTGTAAGTGGGAAATGAAATCTCTCGTGGAGCGATGAGAAGATTTGAAACGATTTCAGGGCTCGTTGTGAATACATCACAGAGCGATGAAATACGTGAGACCGTCGACTCAAGAGCTGTAGCACAAACCGTAGAAATCCTGTTCAGTGATCAAAGTCAATTAAAGGTTCAGGGTGTAGAGTTTAGTGACATCTAGTGGTGAAGTGTCGTGTTGCAGCTGAAGCCCCTTCACCTCTCCCTCCCCTTCCAAACATGACTGTGATTAAGATTAAGATCCATTTATTCATCCCAAACACAGGCCCACTCATGCAGGTAGGGAAATGTAACCTCTGCTTTTGACCCATCTGGTGCAGGACACACAGAGCAGTGAACGACCGAGCAGATGTTGGGGGGAATAAGGTGCCTTGCTCAGGGGCACTAGACAGGGTAGGGAGACTCTTGGATTTTTGGACAGATCAATCCAGGTTCGTCTTTTGTTGTCTCTCCGTGGAGTCGAACCAGAGCAGAACCAGAGACCTTCTCTGCCCATAGTCCAAGTTTCTGCCACTGGACCACCGCCTCTCACTGACTGTGGCAGCTTCAGTTAGACATAAAAACTCAAAAAGGTTTAGTTTGGCAGGTCTGGGCTTCTGTAGAGAGGAGCTGCACCTGATGTAAATATAAAGTATTTAAACTTAAATTATGTAAATATAAAGGATAAAGAAAACAACAATTCATACAATTTAGATGAAACACGCTAGTGAGAACATCTCTACGATTGTTTTATATTCAATTTCTACCAAATCACGATGTGTGTTTTTCTTCCGTGGCAAATTGAAGCCACTTCCTCTTCCTCGATATGGTACCAAAGGATTTCACCTTTTTATTTCTTTTGATTAAGTACTAGGACCAGATCTTTATTTCACAGAGACTCAGGTACGTTTAAAATTCAGCTCTGACTTATTTGCGATGTCGTGATGTTTTATTTACGTCACCGTTGATGTTTAAAGGCGGAAATATTCCTGGGAGGATCCTTTGTGACTGAACTGCAGCGACGGCGGTGAATCACCGTGTGTAAACGTCTCTGTGGCTCAACACACATGTTAATGATCAGGTGGCACGCTACACTGACTGACACATGCCCACATATACACTTAATTGCACAGCTACGTCTTCTGTTCAGTCAGCTGAGGTAATGGCTTTGTTTTGACACATGAAGCTAAGTGGTTAGCAGACAGGCAATTCATTTTCAACAAGATAAAGCAGCAAATTTATGACCTGTCCGAGAGAATCGGATGTTTTCGACTATTCTTCATCCGTTTCACACGATTGCATCAAAGCGTCTCTTCCATCTGCAGTTTGCAAAACGAGCTAAACTGAGCGCCAGCCGTCCGAGTGAATCGCTATTTACACTGCGCTGTTAAATTTAATGTGTGAAACAAGCGGAGTTCAATAAAATGTGCAACTTCCTGCAGCTGCTCTTTGTGTGAACAGACGTTATTCACGGTGACAAACTGCAGAAAACTGAGAGTGAGAACATTCACAGATCCAGATTCAGCACGTAGGAGTTTTATTTAGAATTCATGATTCACAAATACAGATTTCTGCAAATGATCATTTACAGGAATCCGCACAACTTCCTTTTTCAGTTCTTCACACTTTTCAGTTTAGTCTCAAACACAATATAAATATAGTCTGGACTTTTAGACCAATCACAGGAAGTAGAGACAACATCAAACAGTAGAAGAAGAAGAAGAAGAAGAAGAAGAAGAAGAAGAAGAAGAAGAAGAAGAAGAAGAAGAAGAACCCCGTGAAGCTTCATTCAGTGATGACGTCAGTCGAACTAAATTCTTTACTCTTTAAATAAAAACGTGAAACCAAAACTCACCAGATCAATGAGACGATGGAACAAACACATGAAGCTGTTTCAGAACTATTGAGTTCTTTCCCGTTTGTTACTACACTGATTTAATATTTCAAAGACAAAGAAAAACCCATTTAACGAGTATTAGAGTATATATAATAGTAAGGTGTAGTATTAAAGTGTGTACATGGAGGTGATGGTTTACTGCTGCTGTCTGTACCTCGTGTGGATCATTTAAAAAAAAGAACCATGGCCGATGATTATATACGGAGCATTTTCCATAAGCTGTAATTCATAGGACTGAAAATCGTGTAAATTGGGACGTAGCTCCGCCCCAAACTAATCTCCTGATTTGGGATCAGGCTGATAGAGGAGAGGCCGTTTCCATTAACTTCCTGCTGGTCCGACTTTAAATCAAGATCCAGTGACTTATTACGAAATGAATCTTACAGAAAAACTTGAAATGAACTCTCTGTCGGATGATGTTTCCACTTGTTTGTATAAAAATTCATTCCATCTCCCCCCCCCCCCCTTGTCTGTGGGGACATCAGGTCCAGAACATCTGATTTTATCTCTTCTCATTACCGAGCTCATTCTGTCTCCTGAGCTGCAGCTCGACGTGAGAAGATGGAAGCGACCGCATCACGCTGTCATTTCAAGTCCTGTGATTGTCCCGGTGAAATGAGTCCGGCTGCCGTGACACCTTCAAATCACAGGTCACAAGAAGGAGCCGCTGCCCACCACAGAGTTCACAGGGGGCGTAATAAAGGAAATTACACTAATAACTGGTGGGGGGGGGGCACACATGCATGGCAGGTTATATAATTGTACTCTCTATCAATCAATGAAGTCTTGACCTGGGAAATGAGCCCAGCATTAAGTCTATGAGTCGGCTCCCCGGCACCCTGCTGTGAGCGCTGAAATGGAAATCAGCATGGAGGTGGGGGGGGGGGGGGGGGCTGCAGCAGTGTGCGTTGTGACAGGCAGGGGGGGGGGAGGGGGGATTCAGAACACACCAGATATCACCAGATAGGACCATCACCTTTACAACAGATTATTAATATGTGGAAAGTCAGCAAATCAGTAAAGCCCTTAGACAGACAGAGGGACAGACAGACAGAGAGACAGACAGACAGAGGGACAGAGGGACAGACAGAGGGACAGACAGAGGGACAGAGGGACAGAGGGACAGACAGAGGGACAGACAGACAGACAGACAGACAGACAGAGAGACTGACAGACAGACCGAGGGACAGACAGAGGGACAGACAGAGAGACTGACAGAGGGACAGACAGACAGAGGGACAGACAGACAGAGAGACAGAGGGACAGAGGGACAGACAGAGAGACTGACAGAGGGACAGAGGGACAGACAGAGGGACAGACAGAGAGGGACAGAGGGACAGACAGATGGACAGAGGGACAGAGAGACAGACAGAGGGACTGACAGACAGACAGAGGGACAGAGGGACAGACAGAGAGACTGACAGACAGACAGAGGGACAGAGGGACAGACAGAGAGACTGACAGACAGACAGAGGGACAGACAGAGGGACTGACAGACAGACAGAGGGACAGACAGAGGGACTGACAGACAGACAGAGGGACAGAGGGACAGACAGAGAGACTGACAGACAGACAGAGGGACAGAGGGACAGACAGAGAGACTGACAGAGAGACAGACAGAGAGACTGACAGAGAGACAGAGGGACAGACGGAGAGACAGACAGACAGACAGACAGACAGAGGGACAGACAGAGGGACAGAGGGACAGACAGAGAGACTGACAGACAGACAGAGGGACAGAGGGACAGACAGAGAGACTGACAGACAGACCGAGGGACAGACAGAGGGACAGAGGGACAGAGGGACAGAGGGACAGACAGACAGAGGGACAGAGGGACAGACAGAGGGACAGAGGGACAGAGGGACAGACAGACAGAGGGACAGAGGGACAGACAGAGGGACAGAGGGATAGAGAGACAGACAGACAGACAGACAGACAGACAGACAGACAGACAGACAGACAGAGGGATAGAGGGACAGAGGCAGACAGATTTTGACATAACAAGGACATTTCTTAGTCCCTTGTTTTGTGGCATCGTTCGCGATTTGATTGACGTCTGATACTTACGTCTAAAAGCGCGAGCATCGAACGTGCGGTCTGCCGCTCTGGGGCCATTTTCTCTCTGACGGTCGGTCGCCGAGCTGCAATGAATCTCCGGAGGCGTCGCCCCGAGGATCCACTTGTTGGCGCCGTCGTTCCTCGGGGACGAGCCGACGCGCCGGCGGGAGGCGGGAGGAAGTGAGTCGCGCCGCGGAGACACAATCGAGTCGGGACGCGGCTGTAAACACGTCTCGTGAAAACAGAAACTCAGATCTTTGTCATCAGTGATGTTATTGTTTGTGAAAATGCTGCTCAGGAGCTTTGTCTTCATAAAAGTGTTTTTATTTAGTCACCACATAAAAAATACAGTTAGACAACTTCTTCAGTCCGTTATTGAAATGAAGCAGCAGTCACACATTCAGCAGCACTAATATGAAATAACACAAATTCATATTACTCTCTGTCTGTTTCTCTCTCTCTGCGGTTCACCCAGGTTTTTTTTTATATTTATGGTTTCTCCTTTAAAATGTTTTTATTGTCGTCTGTTTTATTGTTTTTTCATTGTTATTGTTCCCTCCATATATTCTTTCTGTTTTCCACGTTCATTAGTCTCCCAGTGTTTTACTGGCTGGATCTCGACTCTTTTATGGTCGACTTTAACTCGATGACAATATCTTATACACATAACGTTTGATTTACTGACTGATTGTTTAGCGGGTGTTCAGGGTCTGGTCCTCCTCCTCCTCCGGCCCACAGACGCTGGTACTCGCCTCCACATGTGTACAGATGTTGACACTGGGATTTAAAAAGCACATCGTTGAGTTTGTGACCACTGGGACCTCCTATACTGCACCCAGCCACCAGGGGGCGATAAAGACAATTTGGCAGATAGCAGAAAGGTTGAAAAAGGTCAGAGCTGCGAGGACCAGTCAGAATGATTGCCACCGGTTTGCAGGGACAAACTGTTCAGGTCTTTATAGGTCAATGAAGTGTTTCTCTTAAAGGTCGCAGATGTTATGTCTTTCTTACTTTCCTTCCCTCAAAGCACCGGCTCACCTCCCTGATCTTTGTGGCATGGTAAAGTGGCGGTGAAAGTTTTATCCGAGGCCTCGTGCCGGCCGGCGTCTTCCCGAGGCGACGGGCGTTCGAGACTCGAGCGCTGAGTCCCGCGGAACCAGCCGCAACGCCACCGTTACACAAGCTGTAATAATCTCCCCATCAAATAAAAGGGAGATGAGAAATCTAATAAGCATATTAACGACTAGGGGAGAGTGAATTTTAATCACAGATAAGGATTTTATCGGCCTTTTGGGGCCATGAATCTTTTGCACTTTTTAGTCTTGTGTGAAAATCCCCATCAACTGGATTGAGCTCGTATGAGACAGAGTGTGTGTGTGTGTGGGGGGGGGGGGAGTCTCATTATGAAAACATTAACTCCAAATCCATTTGTTTTCCGTGCTAAAAGGCTCCTGAGCAGAATACTAATCCAATCTGCTGCGAATAACCAAATCATTAATATAAATGTAATGAAATATGCAGCGTTCTCATTTTAATGTGTCGTTTTGCCCCTTTCAGTCGTGCAGAGGCGGCCCTGTGAGTCAACTGTGTAATTAAGACACATTAACACATAGCACCTAACAGACTGGCTCAATTACCTCAAGGGCTGTTAAACTCGATTGGAGCGAGAGGCAGTGGAAAAGGTGGCGCTCATTACGCAAACTGCAATCCACTGATTTCCATCGCTGAGCAAGCGGCTTCCTGAACTTCTGATTTCTTCCCGGGGCTGTTATGTTTTTCTGTCTCCAGAAAGTATTTGAATTTGTACTCGAACCCGCATCTGAAGTGGAGCTGAGATGATCCAGACCCTCCACCCCCCCCTGCCTGCCGTGTGGTCCAGCTATGACAGGGAGTTATGCAATGAGAATATGACTGTGCACTTAGAATTAAATGTATGTGGCAAAATAAAGTTTCCCCTGGAACATTCCCAGTTGCATATTTGAGAAGCCTCCGACGTGGTGTCCTCACTCAGAGCCACACAGAGACTGTGGATGGTAAAGTCATTACTGCTGGAGAAGAAGAAGAAGAGGAAGAAGAAGAGGAAGATGAAGAAGAAGAAGAAGAAGAAGAAGAAGAAGAAGAAGAAGAAGAAGAAGAAGAAGAAGAAGAGAGAGTCAGAAAGAGAAAAGTAATTGTTTTCCTATGTTGTGCTGCCCCCTGCTGGATGATCATGTTATTGTGCCTTGTACCATCTGTATATAAATCTAAGTTCGATGTTCCACAACTGGAAAATAATGTAAATGTTTATAAAAAATATATTGAATCTATTGCAACGATCTCATCTACATGCAGAGATATAATGTTTTAAGAGCATCTATTACGAAGGCAAAATAAAATAATAGATTCCATAAATGATCTCAGTTGAAGCTTGAAGTTTTATCACACCACTGATGAAGTTTTCTATGTTTCAGAAGATTGATCAACAAGATAATTCTGAAGTAGAGTGAATTAAACTTCATCAATATTAATGTTCAACTACACAAATGCCCACAGCTACAGCTACAATATTAGTTTTATATGTAAATATGTCAATAAACTATAATATAGTCATAATACTTTTGCAAAAAAGTGAAAATGAACTTTTTACTTACAAATTGCATTGACTTTAGTTATGTACCAGCAAATGCCTGGTCACATTTCAGCCAGTAGAGGGCAGCACTACATCATATTATGAAATGGATTTGCTGAGTGTGTACATGTGACACCACTGTCCCCAAACTAATATACAACTTAAATATTCTTATGTACAATTCATACGACTCTTTAATTTATGTATAAAACCTGAATACACTCACACACATTAATACATTCACAGTGACGCCTGCAGTGAAAAGCAACGGCAAAGACTTGCTGGGATGAGACTCAACTTTCCAGTTAACAACATGAGGTCAAGTCATTTCCCATCACAACAACAGGGACTGGTTCTGGAAAAGTCTGGACACGTGACGCTGCTTCAGGACGTGAGACCGGCCCTCCTCCCAGAACTCAGGCTGAGCAGTGGAACCTGCTGGGACAGACACCTGCTGTGGACCTCGTCAGGAGACCCAGTGTCAACCAGCAGCAGCCTCATCAATCTGTCAGGTCAAACTGGTAAATCACTCCGAGCCGGATCAGGTCGGAGACTCGTAAACTCCACACACGTCAAACTGAGCTACGTGCAGAGGCTGCCGGGGAGGAGACACATTTCTATTTGTGTGGACATATTATTTATATTGCTGGATCTCGTGTGCTTGGTTTTACAAGAAAGAAGAGACATCTGGTTTCACTACAGAAAAACATTACACCTGCGTCATCCATCCCTCACGCAGCTGGAACCCTGTTTACATCACAATGCATGTTAAACCGTTCAGGAAACTTTAAAGTTGATGTAATGAATTCAAATTGTGATGAGTTTGTGTGTAGAAAGTCACCGCGGGAGGAAATTCCACATCTTTATTTGGAGCCACGACAAAAATCACAGGTTGTTTCGTTAAAGACTCTGAAAACACAAACACTTTGCAGTAGTTTGGAAGAACTCACGCATCAATACACGAGGTATTAGAGGAACCTGAAGAGTTATGTAATAGAACTTCATCTTCCAACTGTCAAAAAGTTGCACCGTGAGACAAGATGATGATTTTGGTCAAAGCCATAAATTATGAAGGATCCTCCTGCAGTAAAATCACAGCCTCATGAATCATCAGGACTAAGTGGTGACAGCTCACTTCTCCTGGCTCCGGGAGAACATGTTGGAAAACAGGTTTGGATGGAATCATCGTCACCTTGTCAACGTTTCCATCCAGAGCAGATTCCTGCAGACGCCAAGAGCCTGAGCCCGAGTATGAGCAGGAGCAGGAGTATGAGCAGGAGTATGAGTGTGAGTGTGAGTGTGATTATGAGTAGGAGTAGGAGTAGGAGTATGACTGTGTGCGTACGCGTGTGGGTAGGAGTATGTGTGGGAGTAGGAATAGGAGTAGGAGTATGAGTGTGAGTATGAGTATCAATAGGAATAGGAGTAGGAGTAGGAGTAGAAGTAGGAGTATGAGTGTGAGTATGAGTATCAATAGGAATAGGAGTAGGAGTAGGAGTATGAATAGGAGTATGAGTATGAATAGGAGTAGGAGTATGACTGTGTGAGTACGCGTGTGGGTAGGAGTATGTGTGGGAGTAGGAATAGGAGTAGGAGTAGATTAAGATTAAGATGCTTTATTCGTCCCGAACACATGCACAGACATGCACAGGCACACTCATGCAGGTAGAGAAATTTAACCTCTGCTTTTGACCCATCTGGTGCAGGACACACAGAGCAGTGAGCGACCATGTACGGCGCTCGGGGAGCAGATGTTGGGGGAGTAAGGTGCCTTGCTCAGGGGCACTAGACAGGGTAGAGTGGAGTCGAACCAGAGACGAACCAGAGACCTTCTCTGCCCATAGTCCAAGTTTCTGCCACTAGACCACCGCCTCTCATAGGAGTATGAGTGTGAGTATGAGTGTGAGTATGAGTATGAGTATGAGTATGAGTATGAGTATGAGTATGAGTATGAGTATGAATAGGAGTAGGAGTAGGAGTAGGATTAGGAGTAGGAGTAGGAGTAGGAGTAGGAGTAGGAGTAGGAGTAGGAGTAGGAGTAGGAGTAGGAGTAGGAGTAGGAGTAGGAATAGGAAGGAGGACGAGGCTAGAGACACAAATATCTGATGTGAACGACAGGCAGACGCACAAAAGTAACAACTTCAAGAAATGAAAGAAATACACAAGAGGAACGAGGAATGTGCTCAGACTCATTAAGCAGCAGAGAGAAAAGGGGGGGGGGGGTGTTGGAGGCCTCGTGCTGCGTCCGTCAGCTTCTGTTTGACAGCTTGATTGACAGCTCGGCTAAACGGCTCTAATTCATGATCCCAGAGTCTCAGGTTGGACTGTGTGTTAACAATTGTCTGGATATCAGCCAAGTGCTATTCATCACCCCCCCCCCCCCCCCCCCCCCATCCCCCCGAACGGCCTCCTCCAGCAGACGCTGAAGACATCCAGAAGTGTGTGTGTGTGTGTGTGTGTGTGTGTGTGTGTGTGTGTGTGTGTGTGTGTGTGTGTGTGTGTGTGTGTGTGTGTCACGAAGGTTGTCTCTATTTGTTTTCCTTCAGACGCATGGAGCCTGAAGATTCACAGCTGCACTGACACTGCCTCGTATTCATTTATCAGCCATAGAGCTGCGTGGGCCAGTGTAGAGTTGATCTTAATAAAGTGTAGAAGGCGAGGTTTGTTTCTGAACATGGAACCAAGAACAAGATCAACTTTCCTTGATTTGTTTCTTATCTAAAAGAAAAACGACCTTTACTTCTCGAGGTCATTCTTAAAAGAAGAAATATTCTGCTCAAATTCAGGTTCATAACTTTAATTTGTGTTACAACTTGAAAACTTTAAGATGCTCTAATGTTCATGAGATAAACTTTACCTCATCCTCTCGTTCACCACAGACTTTAAAGTTTAACTCTGCAGAACTCACCAGAGGAAAGAAAAACTGAAACAGCAGCGTATGTCTCCTTTAACGCAAAGTTCAAACCAACTATATCTAAAAGTAAAACCACTTGAGGTGAGATTCAGGTTTGCATATGAAACTCAATATAATTATGTCGTTGCTTCCAGGTGTCACTGGAGCTGCAGAAAGAACCTAATGAAGATCTGAACGTGCGTTTGGAACGTTGGAGGAAACAAAAAGCTGAAAAAGTTGTGTTTTGTGTTTGTGTTTTAGTTCGTCAGCTCTACTGCTGTGTGCCACCATGACACTGATTTAAACCAGGAGTCAGATCGTTACAACTCTTTAATGGTTAATATATATTTTCTTGACCAGAATCTTCAAAAGTGAAATGTTTACTTGTGAAACTGCATGTTGCAGGAGGAGACGTTTGAGTGGACGAGTCGAGGACAGAGTTCTAACAGGTTGTTTATTGTCAGATCCAACTTATGATAACTGACACGAAGGATATAGATCAAATATACAGATTCTTATTCATGAAAGAGAGTAATTGTCAAAGCTCTGATCCTGCAGATGAGAGGAGGCTGCAGCCTGGATCATTTCTCTGGATTTAGCCCAGACTTTCACATCTTATGCTTCTTAAGGTTTTTATAATAACGACAGATTTCTGGACCAAAGACTCTGATCTCGCTGAACTAACCTTAAAACTGATTTTCTTGATTTGAGGCCATCATGGTTTTGTGAGACGCTCTCAGGTTTGTTTGAGCTCCAGTCCTGAAAACAAAAGGTGAACTGGAAACAAAGTAGGAATAGTTTTTCTGGAGGTACAAATAGCCCCGGTGATCTTTCCCTCAGGAGCCCTGGTGCGCCGAGGCCCGAGCCGTGACCGGCTGTGGTGATTCCAGGCACCAGTGATCTCAGATTTAAAGCCAGCACTAGAGCTTATCCAGAATGGAGGCATCTAGGAAGAAGCCCAGAGGTGCTGTTGCGTGGTTTCTGTGGAACTGGTTCAGTTCCTCTGGTTGCTTTGCATTTTGGCTCCTGTCCATTAGCTCCTGGTTTTTAATTACAGCTCGAGTGCGGTGGTAAAAGGTCGGGGCGGATCAGCCACCGGATCTGTGGTCGAGAGGACGGCTGCTTCCAGCCAGCGGGTCGACAGGAGCTGGAGCTGAGAACCTGCCAGCTGATCTCTGGGTTCAAGGCCCAGCTCCCAGTGCGATGTGGTCCAGCTGCTGGAGGCTGGAGGAGGCAGCTCAGTCATCTTTTCTGATACCATGTGAAGTGGAATTTAACATTATCTGTACTTTTATATTGATAATTATGCTTTGCCATTAATTGTTTTACATCAAATGAGAGAAAAGGAAAGAATTAGACGACTCTTTGATCCGATCAGAGCATCAGAGGTGAAACATTATTCAACTTATTATCTTTTTGTTTGCTTGTTTGCAGGATTGTGCAAAAACTACTGAATTTATTTCCATGACATTATTTGGAGGGGTGCTAAGAAGATGCAATTTAATTTTGGTGATAATCTGGAACAGCAGTCGGATCCAGAATATTGGAAAATCATTATATCTCTTTTTTTTAAATGTATGATTATCCATTGTTTATGGGACTGATATTTCAGTTTTTGAAACTTGGGGCAGATCGAAATAAAAAAACAAATCCAGAGAATTTAAATCTGGTTTGACACCGGGACAAAAAATACTTTTACCAAATGGCTTTTAGTTGTCCTAACTTGTTTTATTTTTTAATTACGTTGTATTGTAGAATTAATTTTAATCTGCTGCTTCTCTTCTGTGTTTTCTGCTCTTGTTTTTATTTGTCCTCCCTTTAACCCGATGACCGAGGTTTAAACTCTGCAAACATCTGTTGTGCTGAACTCTTTCAGAAGTTGTGACAAAACACCAGAGAAGCCTCCATGTGTCACCGCTGCTGTCGGCCTCGGCTTTGTGAGTCCGACAGGTTGGATTTAAAAAAGCTCTTGTGGTGGAATCTCATGAAAACAAACATTTAACTGGAATTTCTGGTCGGACGTTCGCCAAGAAAAAGAAAGAAAGATTCTGTTTTCCAAACCGGGATCCAACTTGGAAGCCGCCGGCCGCAATTAGGAAGTTATACTTACGTGGACGGTCACATCCTCTAATTGCTAACCAGAAACAACACAACTCTCAGACTGCAGCCAAACACATGGAACATTTGTACGTTCCTTGATTTTGTTTTGAATCTGGCTGCGCACATGCCCACTTCACACAGTGTTCGCTCAGCTCGGGGCAGAACGGCCTCCACCATCCGGCAGTCTGCAGCATGTCATGTGGTTTCAGCTGAGTGGCTAGCCGGGGGCTAACTGGGAACGCTGGGCCGCAGAGGGCGCAAGAAGAACCAGCTCGTGGCTGCGAGTGCTTATAATTAGAAGAAGTAAAAAACGTTCCTGCTTGCTTTCAATTACAAGGCCCTTTGCAGAGTGTTATTAAAGAGTCATTTGGTTTGGTTGTTCCTGTTTCAATGGCTCCCATGTGCCGCTTGTTTGCCTTTGCAACATGGCGAGCGTGCACGGTTTGCTCCTCACGTCACAACCTCAACCTGGGGACTGGGGGGGGGGGGTCAGGTTCACACATCCTCATTAAGACGATTCTTCTCTATCAACAAACGTTCAGTCCTCTTCTCCTCGATCCTTTGAGACGTTACAGGGAAACTGGCCACAGATTTATTAGCGGTGTCTCCTCCTCTTCTTCTTTCTGAGTCCAACAAATCGTTTTTTACACACCAGTGTCTGAGACCTTTGTCCCACGGACATGTAAAAATAATCTGTGTACAGTAATCATGCACAGAATAATTACAGAGGCTCGTCCTGACCTTGTCCTGGAGGACGGAGCCCGTCTCGTCAGGGAAGTTAAAACGCTGCCGTCCCGTCTTCTGTCGGGAGCTCATGGTAAAGATGTGACGTGAGTTTCTCTTCTGTGACTTATACTGTGTGACAAACTGGAAGAAACTGTTTCAATAAAGAAAGATATGAATGAAAAGAAAAGGTTTTGATCACGTCTCCAAGTTCCCTTAGTTTTTTTTTGTGTGGTAATAAAACAGGTGAAATGGCCCGAGAGGACATTTAGGACATTTGTAAACACGTTGGTTTTGTCTCTATTAATATAGATGTGTTGATATTTCACAGAAACTCTGCTTTTGTGTGAATTGTATTTAGTTTTACCTCGACCATCATGATAAAGGACTTTTCAGAAACAAATTAAAATGTCACCTCCACCAGGAAAACGTTCAGCCCCGTTTGTTTGATTGTTTGTTTGCTCTGAATATAAATCCCTGAAACTTGACGGGAGATTTCTGTGAATTCTTCCAAAAACAATGCAGAGATCTTTAGATGAGCAATCTTTGTCAGTTTACAGTGCACAGCAAACCTTTTCTCCACAGATCGAACTGTGTTGTGCTGCAGCCACGTGAAAGGAGCCAATGGAAAATAGCAATTATTATAATAAAGTAACACAACTGCAAGATCCTTTGACACGGTGGATGAAACGTGTCCTTTTTATCACCACAGATAGAAGCATTCAGCTCACAACACCACAACAACAACACAACTTGATCCGTGTTCACAGATCTGTCTCTTCTCCTCCAGTGTCTCAATCCTTCCTCCTCCTCGTGCCCGGTGGTGACCACGGCCTCATCCAGGAAGGTGCTAATGGAGCCTCCAGCTCTCGGCCTGTGGAAGGAATCACCATAAAGTGTTTCTCCTCCGGGGCCGGGAAAATTCATGGGTACGGATCGGATCATTTCCCCTCGTGTTTAATGCTTTCAGCAGAGCGACCTGTCTCTCATTAACTCACGCTCTTGTGTTTATCATGGAATAACTTTGGGAGTTTGAACATCAAACCTCATCCGAGGTCGGAGAGTCGACTTCCTTCGAGGAGCTGAGAGCAGATTGGTTTCACCGCACTGTAAACTTTCACGATTCGGTATTTCTAGTTTATTCGTGGTGAAATTTCCTTTTTCTGATTTCAACCATGGACAAAAAATCCAGTGTTTACTTTGTTCCAAGTGTAAGATACTGAACTGCTCAAGGACCAACCACAAGGGGGCGCTGCGTGACAATCCACCGCGACAACACAACGTGCATCCAGTTGCTCTTCTACCTCCTGGAGTATCTCTCCAACACTCACAGTAAACTCCTGTCTTTCTTTTAGTCACTTTCCTTGATGCAGATCTGCTTATGATAGACATGCTCCACTCACTGTCGACCACCCCCCCCCCTCCCCCCTGACCCCTCTCCTGAAGGGACTAATCACTATTGACATCCCAGTCCTCACACTCCACTGGTTTCCAGCAGCATCTGTTTTCTCGCTGCACGCTGGCCGTCCTGGGTCACAGTGTGTTCACTGCAGGGTTGTGTAGTCCAGCTGTGCAGCGTCACACTGGGAAAGAGTGAGTCAGGCCAGTTGACACTGAGGTAAGTGTTGAGCCTCCACTGGGGCTGGTGCACGTTTTTAAAAAAGGGTTTTCAGAGACTCAACCACACTTTCCTTTATCCTGCACGGTTCTTTGAATCTTTAAAACCTTTTATTCAAACTGGGAAAGTTCACATTTTAAAAACTCTTCAGCCTCTGACCCACAAATCAACAACTAAGAGATGCACAGGGCAGCGACAGTTTGATATCACAGCAAAGAAATACTGGTTTCACTGGTATTTTCAGCTGTATATAGTTATATCGCGACAACAACCATCTGAAAAATCCTGAGCTTTAGTGTCAGAACAACTTTCACATCCCTCCTCCTCGGACGTGTCCCAGACGGGCTGACCACAGACGACACCTTCATCCTAAAAGTTCAGCTGGCAGCGATGACCAGTCTGTGGCTGCAGAGTCACTGCTCTGCAGCTTTGTGCACCACAGAAGATCTACAGCTTCCGTCTCCAGAATAAAAACAGTGGCAAAAGATTGATTGCACTCACTGTGTGATGTTTTCGATGGAGAATCTCTCGTGACAGATGTGGTCTCCTGTGTGTCTCTGTAACGTGCTGAGCTGGAAACACTCCACTGGTCCCATGAGAGGACGAGGGACACCGAGTGTGACAGGCAGAGGGAATTCAAATGGAAATGGATGATGTTCCCTCTCTTTGAGCGCCGCTGCATCACATACACTCACGCATGCAGACCCCCCCCCACACACACACACACACACAAACACACACTTTCCCCCTTCTGACCGCTCCCCTGAGTCTGATTGTCAGATACACTCCGTTGTTTCCATTAACAGCTCGCTGCTGGGAGGACGTGGAGAACTGGGATGCCGAGGATGGAACCCATCGAGGACTTGAATGCACATATTTTGAATTATATAGATTAAAAAAATTCCTTTTGGAGATGAATGACCAGGCTTAAAGGACCTACACACAGACTGTATATAAAGATGGACGACATGACGGCTCCCCGACAGTGAAGCCAAAGCGTCTCAATCGCCCCCTGGTGGCCGGCTGCAGTATAAACCTTATCTTATTCTTATCACACTAATGCATGTTAATTTTTCCAGTTAGTAAGAGCCAAATAATCTGATTGAGGTCATTTCTATGAATTCCAATAATCCACGAGATCATTGGAAGTAAAACAGCAGATATCATAAACAGTTACCCTCTTATTTTAGAAGATGATGCACAATAACACTCAGTAGACTCAACAAACCGTCCAGTTAATGTCATTTTTGTGTTTTGAGTGACATCTTTGCACATAAAGAACCTGAACAGAGGGCGAACACAAAAACAAGACTGTCGGGTAATCGTGTGATCATTTTTTTCCAGCACACTCTCACTTTTTCTCTCACCCTCCATGTGGTTCCTTATTTTTAATTGTATCCATCTTCTCAGATCTCTGCATCTCCTTCACCTTCTGTCGCTTCTCTAAATCTTCTCTTAATCTGCCGCAGAAGTCTTATTTTATTTGTCAGTATCCAGAAATCCCCAGAAACATTCTCAGTGTTGATGCACTTTGTGGAAATGATCAATTTACATCCCTCAGAGCTACTCTCTCTCTCTCTCTCTCCATCTCTCTCTCTCTCTCTCTCTCTCTCTCTCTCTCTCTCTCTCTCTCTCTCTCCCTCTCTCTCTTCTGTCCCATCTCTCTCTCCCTGTTCATCCCTTCTGTAACCGTCTCTCTCCTCCCTCCTAATCTCTCTGCATCTCCAGGAGAGACGAACCAATCAGCCCGGAGCTGCAGGACCTGGTATGAAACCCAGCAGATCAGATGGAAACACTGGAGTCCTCCCACTGGGGGAATGGGGAGCTTTCAGGTGTGATGGAGACTGGTTTGTAATGGATTTCCAGCATGTTGTGTCTGGTCGTAATGGGAACACAGCAGCTGGATATACCAAGACGTGATGTTTCCATGATCGAATGAAGGAAGAAGGCCGAACGTGGTTCCTGAGTAAAGATGTGTAGTATTGTGATCTTTCTATATCCCAGGGGAGTGCAGCTTAAATTTAAATTTAGACACAAATACAGTGAGAATGAGTTTGAAGCTCGGTGGCATGACAAACTGGTTTGAGGGGATGAGAGCTCGCGATGACACGCCTTCAATGTTTGGGGCTAATTACATCAAAGTATAGACGAGTCTAAAATTGGCGTCACGTGGAGTTTCACGCTGAATTGAATTCTTCTTACACCTTCTGAGATGAATCACTCCCAGTTGTTATTCAAATGAAATCCAACATCCCCCCTGATGCTATAATGGTTCCTCCCACACCCTGTAAATGGCTGATATGAAGAAACCCAACGACAGGTGTAGAGGAACAAGAAGCTGTCTGTCTCTGCATCATGGCAGGTGCTGCTCCGGTGACAGCTGGATATCAGGTGAACTCTAAAACACCCAATTATTCATTAATCACCTTGTTCCAGGGCGATCAATCATCCGTGCCGGCCTGTGGTGAGGCCGCGCCGCTCAAACCTGTAATTACAGTCGACTCACCTGCACCGAACTCCACAGGTTCCAACGCTCGGGGACTTTTCCAGCTGTGCACAGGGAAAGCTGAGGAGATCCGAATGGCTTTCTTTATTCCTTCTGCAGATTGGGCAATTTTCAGACATGTTACAATGCTACTGTCCAGGTTCTGCTTCTCATGTGCTCGTATTTATCTTCTAATACTTCTGCCAGATGCACGACCCTGTGTGCTTCCTAATCTTTACAGAAAGGTTTCGATTTAACCAACGTTCGTCTGTAATTCCTGTATTTTCCATATACATCAAACTAAAAGTAAAGTTTTTGTCAGATCTGTTTGAATGAATTCGTCAGATCCCGTTAAATCCTGTGTATTCATCAGGGGAACATGTATTTTCATGCCTCTTTCTATTCCTGCAGCAGCGTCCGTTCTCTTATCTGCTGTTGGGACTATTTTTAGCAGCAGAATAAAAACACATTTGCTGAAAGTTCTGTACGTCTGCCAACAGAATCATGTCTGCATAACTGGCTCAAAATAATCCAGTGTGTGTGTTCGAGCTAATAAAGGACGGCAGCTCGTTTTGAGGTGTAGACAGACACTAGGGCTCAGAGGAATAAGCCATATCAGTATTTAGCTACTTAGGATATATGAGTCAGGTGATTTCTGTTTGGCTACAGCCTTCTGATTAGGTTTTTGGAAAGCCTTCGTCTTTACGTCATGAGAAGAATTAACTCATAAAGAAATAAATAAGTGGTTAAAGTTTGTTGAAATAGTCCCTGTTTCATTCAGACCGACCTTGACTCCTCTTCTGGAATTCACACGTAACAAACACACAATACCTCAGCCTGACATCTGCTGCTGTGCCCAGCTGACAGAGCTGCAGGAGCCGCAGACACAAAGAGGCGACAAACACAGAGCAGGCCCGATGCCGTCGGCCCGCGGCGCCACCGCGCTCGCAGAGATGGATCCCCGCCCCACGCTCCATTTGTTGACAGAGGGTTAGGAACTTGGCTTCCTGTCGGGGCAGCGAGAGGGCGGCTGGCACTGGGCTCCAGACTCGCTAAACCACAGCTCCGCTAGCGTCCAGGCCTCCATTCAGTTAGTTACTACCCTGGCACCGCTGTGGCCACGCCAACTGGCCCCGGGACGTATTAGGTCTCATGAAAAGAATCGTATATCAAAGCTCCCAAACAATATGCATGCAGCAAACAAACAGGACGCGCTTCTTCATCTTTACATCTTTGATAAACTCCTCAAAACATGAAACACACAATGAAACACACACAACTCCTCGTGAATCCACATTTAAATCTGTTGGATCCGATGTTTTTATTTGGATAATATCACAAGTTGCTCTTTGGTGCAGAGCTGATGAAAAACAAGTCTTGTTCTTCCTTCAGGAGTAACCGGCCCGTGTGCTGTAACCCATTGTTTTTATCTTTACATGCATTAGCCACACTTATAAAGCCTTTTTAATTTTTCCACATTAAGAGTATCCTGGTTCATTTCTTTCATTTGCCTCCAAACTAAATATCCTTGGCCCCCGGAGTTGGCATGGTGTCTGGTTCTGCTGCGGCTGTTTGTTTGAAACCCGGCTGCTCTAAGTGCAGCGTCCCGGCCTCTTGATGGTCGGCTGAGTTAACAGATGCGTCTTCAGATGGCAGGAGACACTTCAGATAAACTCACCCCCGGTTCGGTTCCTGTGCCATCCCAAGGCGGCCCGAGGTACACAGCAGGGCGGCCTGGTTTATGTCCGTCCCAGTGAGTACCCAGTTCAGGAATGGCAGCGTGGAGGAAGTGCTTGGTCGTGTTTACGTGAGCAGGTGACAAATGGGTCAGAGAGGGAACACGGGGAATGTTAGAAAGACGAAGAGGACGTAATGAGCCGAGCTCTGCCACGAGAGTGAGATCCAACAGAACAGATGCACCGGATAGTGAGACCTGGATCCGGGGATCGTTTCAATAACGGGCTGCGACCATATGCATCTTAGACAAGTTCATCGTTTCCCTCAGACAGGAGTCGAGGTCCAGACCAGTTTTTGCAGGTTTTAACCAATTTACTCCCAAATAAGCACAAATAGACAGATGGTGTTTAAAGATGGTTTCTGAAAAGGACCGTGCAAACACAACTATGTTCTCGACTTTCTTTTTTATATTAAAAGTTAACATATGATGTGTTTTGGGAATGTAAAAAGTTCTGCAAAGTTTTAAAGTGTGTGATAAAGCTGCAACCCCCCCCCCCCCCCCCCCCCCCCACTGAAAACACTGAAGCTCCTGAAACACCTCATCAGTCGACCCCTGTCCCTTCTCAGTGTGTAAACTTGTTTGATTTGAAACTGGTGAAGCTGCAGTTTGTCTCGGTGGACGTGACACCGCGTCCCGGAGCTTCTTCAGAGCCGAGAGACGAGAGCGCTGACAGTTCCACATTTACCGGTTATCAAATCACTCCGTGTGAATCAATGAAGAGGGGAGAGGGTCAGAGGGGGGTTCTTCTGCCACATAACTGACACACACACACACACACACAACATGCCCTCACATACACAATTCAGTCAAGCACACACAGAAACACACACAGAGAGGACACGCTGAGCAATTAATATCTGCACACACACACACACGCACATCCCTTGAGCAGCAGTAACAGCTGCTAAAGCAAAGTGGTGTGCGTGTGCATGTGTGTGTGGTTCACCCTGATCTCCACATTTCTCCCGTTTCCCAATATTAGTGCCGAGCGGGAAGTCCATCTGTTAATAATGCACCCAGCAAATGAGCGAGCGCCACCGCTCGACATCCAATCCGCAGGAAATGTGAACAGCTGCTGGACGCTGAGGAGGTGCTTCCACCAGGGAGACGTGTCGCGGGGGGGGGGGGGGGGGTGGCTCCTTCCCCTCGGCCTGTTCCCCTCTCAGGATCAGGTCGTCTGTGGCCGGACACAAGCAGGAATCCAGGGCCGCCATAATGGAACATATGGAACATGCAGTAAACAGGCGTGTATTGATTTTTAGATGGAATTCTCTACATATTTGAACCTCAAAGGTCACAGATCAGATTATTCCAGGACGGGACATAGTCCCGTATTTGAAGATGTGCTCACTTCACCTGCTTTAAAACAATCGACCTGTTTTTCCTCGTCTGGAACTTGTAGAGTCGTTGATCTTCACTCGGCTGCTGCACCAAACCTCGGAGATTCAAAACTCAAAGTGGAATAAATCAGCCGTCCTTTCCATCCTTTGCATCTTCAGCAGATAAAGCTCCCAGCTGGTCTCCTCTAAATTAAAATGAAAAGCAAACATTTAAAATGATCGGACTGGGGCTTAAAACTCAAAAGAAATTAAATGAATCAGGAATCAAAAAATGATTTTAAGCTCATTCGAGCAAACAAACACGACCACAGGCCTCAAAGAGGGAGAAGAAGAAAAGAACGGGGGAATTAAATAAAAACTGTTATTGCTTATCAAAAATATTAATTTATACAAAAGTTTGGATAGCTCAGGGGGGTGCTGCCACTTTTAATTAACTTTATATAATAAAAAGAGCACACAAGAGTGAGCCAAAACATCTGGATCACCCCCTAGTGGCTGGCTGCAGTATAGCCTCCTCCTCATCTTCCACTGCTTTTAATGATGTGTACCTTTCCCAGGATTCATTGCACTTCATTGTGAGCGATGAGATTGTGTTGTAGACGACAAAGAACGAGAAAACAACGGGTTGTGTGTCAATTGAAATGAGTTGTGATGCTCCATCCCTCTTCTGAGTTCCCCTCCACTGACCAACATTATCATCTTGACCTGTTTGCTTCAGTCATGTAAACATCACAGACTGGTTGACCTCAGTTTACTTACGTCATTTGGAAAGAGAAACGATTTCCTCACACAAACACACTCTTCTACGTCTGATCTCATCCCCTCCACCACCACACACACACACACACACACACACACGCACACACACACACACACACACACACACACACACACACACATTCCACTTGGAAGCACGAGAGCATTTCCTCTGACACCGTCCCCTCACGGTAAAAACCCACCGCCGCCGTGTTTCTCCGATGAATCCCCTCACTTACGTGCTCTCTGGGTCGTGTGTGTACACACTCCGGGTCGTGTGTGTACACACTCCGGGTCGTGTGTGTACACACTCCGGGTTGTGTGTGTACACACTCCTGAGTGTTTGGACCTCAACATGTGAAACTCTCTCCGAGCTGCTTCTCCTGCAGCACACAGATTGATGCTTGTTTGGTTTGTGGTCACACATCAGCAGGATCTGTCAGCGCGCTGGAGGATAAAATAATCTCTTCATCCTCCTCCCTGGGTTTCCCCTCCGTGCCGTGTGTGGATGTGTGTGTGTGTGTGGATGTGTGTGTGTGTGTGTGTGGATGTGTGTGTGTGCACTCGTGCGTGGGCTGCACCTTTGCATGTTTCAACGACATGTTGTGTCTCTGTATGTTCCTGCGAGCGTGTCCCGTGTCTCTGCATGTGTCGAGGTTATCTCAACCTTTATGTCTGCGTGTGTGTGTGTGTGTGTCTGTGTGTGTGTGTGTGTTTCTCAGCCATCGCACACCAGTGGGGTATTCAGGCCCCTGGACACCCTGTGAGCAGCGAAGCAGCCGGGAGGCGCGTCGTGTTTGTGGTGAACCTCAGGAAGGAAACAATACAGGAGTTGGACTTGTTGATAGAACACTTGTCTTCATTAGGTCTCATAAGGTCCGACTCTGTGTGTGTCCGGCCGTCTGTGGTCGAGTGTGTTTCCTGTGTGCGTGAACGCTCGGCTTGTGTACAAGACTTTCCTCTGTGTGTTTGTGTGCCTGTGTAAATATATCTGTCGTTGTGTAGGTATTTGTGGGTTAGTGTTTCCTGCACATGTGGATATGCGAGTTGTGTTTCCCCCTCATGTATACACAGCTCTGTGTGTGTGTCTGTGTGTGTGTGTGTGTGAGTGTGTGAGTGTGTGTAATTCCCACACCGATCCCCCTGTGCTTCCTGAATCAAACAACCCACTGGATTCCTCACATAAATCTGCCGGGTGCGTTTAGGTGAACCTAAATAACACGGCCGGTCCTCAGTGGACGAGGGGATTTGCTGGCGTCAGGAGACGTGGAGCTCGAACACAGGAAGAGGAAACAGACAGGAAAGGGAGGGGGGGGGGGGGGCGGGGGACATATAGAGATGCATTCATCCACTCCCTGACTCATGGAATTCTGTAAAATGAAACTGTGGAGGGAGTGTGACTGTCCTGAGAGAGCGAGCGTGTCCATAATCAATATTTATTAACGTGGGACCTACACACTGAAAGTTTTACTACGTGAGGGCATCAGTGAAATATATCAAAAACAATGGAATTCTGCTTTCTCCTCCTGTCAGATGATCTGTGATAAATCTAAATCTGAAACTTGGACCTGGAGAACGTCTCAGTGAGTCCAAGCTACAGCAGGACTTTGGTGCTTTTTGACCTTTTGCTGAGGAGCTGACGTTTGTTTGACTCACAGAGAAACCACCGGATGGATTTGTGAGTCAGAGAAGAAGCCATCACGATGTTTCCACTTTCTTTAACATCATCAGACCAGTGGTTCCTTTCTCTTAACCATGAGCATTCCAGGACTTTACCCACGTGTTTAATACTGGTACCATCACAAACTTGGGCCAAAACAATTTACAACATTGTCCATTAAAATAACTATTTTAACTCAAACCCTCTTGACCCAATAGGTTTTACTGCCTGTGCCTAATTAAACCATTACTATAACATTGTCGTCCATAGGGGGCGCTAGTCAAGGACTCACACTGATCTCTGTAGACTCCAGTTTCCTATATTAACATTAACATGATGTAACAAAGGCCCAGAGCTTCTCCCCATCACCACCAGCTCGTGTCTCCTCTCTGCTCATCAGATACAAGTCGAACAATACCACACAGAACATATAGTGGCCCTGAACAGTAGCCCGCCTGTCTCCCAGTGTGTTTACATGCTGGTTTCCTGTGTCCCAGTTAATCAGTGGGATCTGGGTGTCTGCCCGGTGCAGCGCTGGAGAGAAGGAATAGACTAAACTCCTGGAGGAGTGAGACGCTGTGTTTGAGATCACAGTCCTGCAATAACAAACCACCAGGCTAGATTATACAAAGGGCCCCGGACCCGCTGCTCGTTATCTGGGATTCACGAAGAAGAACCCCTCCACGGGGTCACATGCTCGCCTGGGCATCACCCATTGGTCACATGCTCTCCTGTCCATCACCTGAACGTCCTCTCTCACCGCTGCAGACGAATCCCGTTTAAATCTTGATATAATCTTCAGGTTTCTCCAGAGTCCCCTTGTTTTCTCCTCTTCCCAGAGAACGGCCCCTGGCTGATCTCAGATCTGCGGAGCGCTGTGATTTGTCGTGCAGATTCCAGAGCTGATGGTTCAGTGAGGAGGAGGTCAGGGCGTGTGTCTGCCTGCACTGAGCTGTGTGGCATTTCTTCTTTCTGTTTGCTTTTGTCTCTTTCCTTGTGTACGACTGTGTGTATCTGGAAAAGGATCTCCCATCATTCCCATCAGCTTTGTTTATTTAAAGGTGAAGGCTTCCTGTGCCGGGGGGGGGCAGGAGGAGCTGGGGTCTTTCTCTGATCTGTCTCCTGCTGGACTTACAGAGAGGGACTAGAACTCGAGGTGTTGCTGTGGTCAGTATTATTCATTTGAAGTCCAAGTTGCATTGAAGCACCTGGATCTGTTCCCATCATGCAGTGGTTTGCTCCCACTGATTTAAATTTGCAAACTGGGCATGCTGGTTATGAACCATAAGAATAAACGTGAACATAGTTGAAAAAATAAACACAGTTTGGGGTATTTAAAATATAAATGCTGGAAGTGAGTGATTTAAATAGTTTTGATAATTCAGTTCCACTTATTCAGTAATGGAAATCCACACACACACACACTCACACACACACACACACACACGCACACACACACACACACACACAAACAAACACACACACACACACAGGGAATGGTCCAGACATACATTTCACTTTCAGCTCAGGTATGTGGCACTTCAAAATGGATTGTTTAAGATGTTTCTAAGTGTGTGTGTGTGTGTGTGTGTGTGTGTGTGTGGTGTGTGTGTGTGTGTGTGTGTGTGTGTGTGTGCATGCAGGGGGGGGGGGGTTTGGTTCCTAGCTGCCCTCTCGTCGTGCTCCAATGCTTCTTTGTGTGCTTGTTTCCTGAGAGGGAAACACCACTGGAGGGAAAAGTGACAAAGAAGTCGATGTGGTGGGAGAATCCAGACACACAATCCAGACACACAATCCAGACGCACATTCCTCCGTCCGAACACAACAACCTGTCTCTCCTCCAAATACCTTCAATGTGCTTAGTTTGTTTTTCAGTAAGATTTAAAGAAGCAACAAGATCCTTGATGTTATTAAACGCTTGTGACAGTACTTTACTTATGGGCTGTATTCATAATACTAACTGACATGTTGTATTTTAATAATAAAACACTTTATTTGTGTGGCTCATTACATTTAAATTAAAATAAAATACACAATAGTTGTTATATAACTAGAAATACTATATAGTTATTAGCCTGTGTGTGGTGGTTGTGTGTGTGGTTGTGTGTGTGGTTGTGTGTGTGGTTGTGTGTGTGGTTGTGTGTGTGCAGCCCCTCTCCCTCATGCAGGGATGCTGTGTTCACGTCCTGGGCTCCGCTCGCCTCTTGTTTATCTTCCGGTGAAACCTGTTGTGAGCGGCTCACTAATTGTCCTGGGACGGAGCCCAGCGCTCCCAGTGACAGATGTTTCAGCTGGATGGCAGCTAATGAAGATCGGCTGGAACACGTCCATGGGACAATCCTCTGGAGGTTCCCTTCTGCCTGCACTGGTGCCAGAGGCCACTGGATCCCAGTTATCAGCCAGCACAGATCCCAGCGACCGAGGAGACTGAGCCGAGAGCCGAGCTGCAGGCTCCTCATTTCAGATGATTAGTGTGTTACCGGCACATTTTGTATTCAGCGGAAGTAATATTGTCTTTTAATTATCCGCTCATTGTTGTTAATGGTTTTCTTGTTACTTCCCTTTGGCAGTTTAGCATTTAATGACATTTATCCATAGCTGGAGGAAAGAAGGGGTTTCTCTTCCAAACTGAATCATGGGGAGCAGGAAATCTCTGCAACAGAAGTTGGAATACATAGTTTTTAATGAATGTATGTATTTATATGTATTATGACATGTATAAGACAATTCTGTATTTGCTGTGAGTGGACAAACTTCCTAATTATCCACTATTCAAGACTGAAACTAGAATACCACTTGTTTTAATCTGTCCTGTAGTTTTTAAACAATCTTGATTATTGAACACAGATAAATTAATGAAATCATTCTGAAATATTGAATTAATCCCAAACTAATAATCAAATAATCAGAAATTGTCATTAATTTGAATGTTTAACGGATATTCCCCATTTTCTTTTATGATTTTACAGGTTAATTTATGTATATCATTATGTCCTCTACTTCTGAGTGAGATAATGTTTCTCATATATTCTGTTGGAGGAGAAGCATTAATTCAGCCTCTCCCTCTGGAGGATTCATAATCCCATCAGTAAAAACACACATTTATGACATCGATCCGTGGCCGGTTCCTACTTTCCCCATTTCAGAGCAGCTCATTAGTCCTCATTATGTTCAGCCCCGGTCAGCGAGGTGACGGAGCAGCCGGCAGACGGCACTCGAGCCGGACGCCTTCAATAACTGTCAAAGCCCCACGAGTGGAGCATGTATGCTAATCACCCCGGAGAATACAGCCAATTGATTCTAATTGGTTTGCTTCCAATGGTGGAGAGGCGGCCGAGGGGTTGCTCTCGAGGCTGGGCTGAATGGAGGCGGGTCTAATCCGGCACATGGGTCTGTGTCTTCTGCAAATCTGTGGACAGAGCGAGGACTGAGGCCCGAGGTGCTCGTCTCTGAGGGGCTCAGGCTGAATGGCTGAGGAGGCGTCCGGGAGCCGGGACGCACAATCGACGCTCTGCCTGTGTGTGTAACAAAAATGGATGAATTAATTATAGGCTGTTAAAAAGGGAGTCGAGTATCAGACAGATGTGTATGAATGGATCAGGAGAGAGACAGACTGAGAGGTTAATAATAGATTAAGGTCAAAATTTAGTTTATGTATAAAGTCAGTTAGGTTAACACAATGTGTGTGTCTCTGAACAGCCTCTGTTCTGAGAAGATACAACACAAACCAGGAGCTGCAGCTTCTCCAGCTTCATCAAACTGAACAGTTCAGATCCACTCCACCTTATTTGAAACAGGATTATTCGATTTTTTTTGCGTTGAGGTGTCGTTGTCGTCGCTGCTGCTGAGCGCTTGGTTAACTTTAAAGGTTCAGTGTGTAGATTGTAGTGACATCTAGTGGTGAAGTGTCATCTTGCAGTTGAACCCCCCTCACCTCACCCTCCTCTTCCAGACACGACAGAGAACCTGTGGTAAACTTCAGTCGTAGTAGAAACTCAAAAGGTTTAGTTTGTCCAGTCTGGGCTACTGTAAAAAAAACATGGCTGCCTCCGTGGAGAGGACCTGCTCCTGAATATAAAGTATTTAAATATAAAGTATTTAAAAATGAGATGCTCATTCTAGGATAAAGCAAATAGGAATTGGTACAATTTAGATGAAACACATCACAAGGATTATTTTATTTTCCGTTTCTGCCAATAGAACCTTTCACCTGAATCTTACACACTGGACCTTTAAAGGGACTCAAGGTCCTCGGTGGAGGAATGAGCTCAACAGAGACCCAAACATGGTCTTTTCTTCGGGGGGGGGGGGGGGGGGGGGGCATGGCCCCTGCATCATGCTCCTATCTGCTGTAGTGAGGCCTGGTAGTTACCCACTGACACAGGAGCTCTGCTGTGGGAGAAGGAAGCAGGAGAAGATGTTGTTGTGCACATGGACATCTTGTTCTGGGTCCTTCTTTTTTGTTTACTGGTTATCAGTGTGTTTTGGACTGGGATGGACAGCGTTGGGTCGGGGTTCCCACAGACCAATGGGCCCCGTGGCAAGTATAGGGGGGGGGGTTCTGCAGAACAGCTGCAATTACGCAACGGCGGAGGATTGTTGTTGAGGCCGCTGTGAGAAGCACGAAGCCCAGTTCACTCTGCCTCTACCTGCTGGTAACAGGAGCCCTGAACACACTGGTTTGGGTTTCTAACTGGTGGAGCTGCAGCCTCGTCCTGTTTGGTTGCGTCGGTCAGCCCAGGTCCACGTCACCGAGGTAAACACCGGGTCCAAGGACCAGCTCCACCAGATTCCACCTGGATACATGTGAAGAGGACGCAGAGTAAAGTCAAAACTCCGGATTTGGAAGCTTCACATATTCATACGTCTCCGTCAGTCCGTGTCCGTACAGATGTTATCCTTCCAGCTCCACACACCAACATCCATAATGACCTCATTCATGGCGAGTCCAAGAGCGAGCAAGGCCAAGCTGATCTCTCCCAGTCCGGCCATTGTCAGGGGGGCTCTTAGTGCTCTGGTTTCCCTGGTCACATTTGTACAGACGGTATTGGTTTTCACTGGAGGCCCGGCCGCTGCCGTGCAGGTGCCCCACAGATTCAGTTTCATGCCCTTTATTCCCGAGCACTTACCATCTGCTTGATCGGACTTTGTAAGCAGGTCCGATTGTTGTGGAAGGAATCTGCTGCTCAACTTTCAGATTTGTGTGCGTCTGTGTGTGTCTGTGTGTGTGCGTTGTTTGACAGAGAAGAAAACAGTGAGGATAAGGATTTGTGAGTCAAACCTCTAACGTTGGAGTCGCCTACTTTAGTTTAAAAAGAGTGTTTGGAAACAAAAAGGCAAAGACAAAATATTTTAACGTTTTCTTTTCACATGCGTCTTTTCACTTAGACAGTATATACGATAGAAACAAGCTTTGGAAGAAGATCACGCAAAGACAGCTCTGATAGGACGAGGACGTTAAAGGATCCAGCGACGTATACGGGCGGGGGGGGGGGGGGGGGGGGGTCGGGGGGTCGTGAAGGTCTTTGTGTGCTGCAGAGGCAGAAGGCCACTCAGAGTTCTTACTGGGAACCATTGTTGAACAACACAAATCAATCTGATGCTTTACTCCTGCCACTGGTGGTTTTGTGATTTTTGAAGTTTTAGGTTCAATTTGTCAAAAAGCATTTAGTTGATATTCCTAAATTTGTCATTTCTGTTTTTATTTAAAAGTTGTATAAATGTTACATTATATAGATAAATACCTCTTGTTTATTATTTAAATCAAATCTTGGGTTAAATCCGCCACCAAGAATTCAAGCTCCGCTCATAATGGACACAAAATAAAACTCAGTTCAGATATTGTTCTTTTAAATGTTCCAACTCCTCAGTTTTCAATTCAGACAAACAGAGTTCTGAACGTCTTGTAGAGCGGGTGTCAGCTGGCGTGCAGAAATCTAGAGTCAGACTCACACTCCGGGGTCCGGTGGGTTTGCAGTTGTGCGTCACATTTCAGTGCATGTTGCAGAGTCGCAGGGAGCGAGCAGGAAGGTGCGACTTCGCCGAGCTGCAGCCCGGCCGCGTAGCAACCACGTGTTGTTCAGTTTGCATCCGTCTGGGTTCACACTCACGCCGCGTGGAGCGTGAGTGTGAACGGCGTGCACGTCCATCGCAGGCGACCGTGAAAGCAAAAGGCAGCGTGGGAACCAGTGGCTCAAACACACGGCCAGTGGATTTTCAGTTTTGAGGGAAGGAACCTGTCAACGTTGGAATGTTGATGCAAAAACAAATGTCAGCGCTGATTCCTTTTGGATGGAAAGAGGGAAATAAAAAGAGATGATGGGGAATGAGCGGGATGTAAATCAGGGGAGCGTCCTCCTGGCTCCTCCTCAGGAGTGAACAGCTTCAGGAAGGGATCCGTCCGACGCCAAGCGAAACAGAGACAGAGTTCATTTCCAGTTCCACCTGGAGCCAGAGGTTTGCTCCACTCACTGACCTGATGACCTCCGAGCCGAGCACACGGTGCACGCGCAGCAGGGAGGATGTTGTAGATTGTGATGGAGCAGCAGGAGCTCCTCCAGAGAAAGGTCAGTGGTGAGAGAGTGAGTGACGAAGCTGCCCTCGGTTCTACCGGAGCAGATTCCTGCTCAGCAGCTGCTGCGGTTTCATTTCCAGCCACAAGTATTTCAGCAGCCTTTGAGCAAGGGACCAGTCGCGTTTCGTGCTAATATTATTTGTATTGTGTCATTTATAAATACGCTTTCCACAGAAATGCTACACAAAAGAAAGAGATTTAAAAAAAAAGAGATTTTGAAAGTTTGACTAGGAAATGAATGAAATGCTGTTGATTCAAAGTTTACAAATGTCAGAAATCAAAGACTTCGAAACTTTTTTTGGATGTGAAGGTCACCAGGTCGTGTTTATTTGGAAATGAACAGTATTTACCATCTTTAACATATAGTTTAAAATCACTGATGGCTCCAGTAGAGTCAACATATTGAATAAAATGTTGTGTTTGCAGTTTGGAGAGCCGGGACATGAAATAAAAACTACACACATGCAGCAGACTCACACACTTCATCCCAGATATCAATATCATTTTAATGTTTTAATCTGTGCACATCAAGGTGTCGGCCATGTGTTTGAACTCTGACCCCCCCAGAGGGACAGCTGAGCCCCGGTGATCCGGGCCGGTTAGTGGTTAATTCTCCAAACTGCTGACTCGTCTCACTTCTCTAAACCCGCCCCGTAACAACACGCAGCATCAAACCGCCGTCACCGAGGCTGCAGGGAGGGTCACGTGATGTCTGAGGGACGGGGGCAGCACCTCACCACGGTATCATCTGAACTGGGAAAGTGCTGCAGGAAGCAGCAGTGGGAGAGTTTCAGCTTCCTCTCAGGTATTAGAATGAGCAACACGTTATCAGATGATCACTTACAGAGTCCTCACTCGTCACCGGGGGACAAGCGGACGGAGGCTGAGGAGAACAACCACAAGGAAAACACACAACACACATAATGACACAACTTTCTGCAGCTCGATTTCTGCCCACTGCTATAAATATATAAATATAGCTGGCTGTGAAAGTCAAGAATCAGCTGGAAACAAAACAAAGATGTGAAGCTCGACACTGAAACCTCAGTCTCTAATTTCTCTCTCCACGTTGATGCTTGACTTTTAATAACAACCAGTTTAACAAACTGCTCAATGAGAAGGAGGAGAATAAAACAAAGTAAAATAATATTAATGACAGGCTAAAAATGAACAAGGACACCTAAGGTTTCTAGATTCCCCTCAAACATTAGATTTTACAACTCAAGCATGAGTTGTAAAATCCCCATGAGGGGAAGCTTCAACAGCTGGGAAACCTTTCCACTCAACACTCCGGCTCATGGAGATCGATGGAGCTGAACGCACATTTCCGGGTTTTGTCGTTTTCTAAGAGCCAACGTTTGCAAATCCTCCTCAGTGAGAGTGAAGTCATCAGTGATGTGAACAAAAACAGGTTCAATGGGATCTGACCTGTTTATTTATTACTTCTGTCATTGAGATTTGTGTTTCTACTCAAGAAATATTAATTTCCATCATAGATTCAGGATTTTACTTCTTTTCTTTAACATTTCTGTGGATTTCTTAGAGAAAAACTGGACTTTTTCATCATGACGGGAGATTTTATCACTAAATTCAGTCTTATGATAAATTAAAGCAGATATGAGATATTAAAATAAAGAAACATACAATATTTATTGTATTATTGAGACAAGTTTGTCTCAGAAATGTTTTCTCAGTCAAGTTAAAGACACTTGACTGGAAGCTTAGCTTTTTACTGGTTCTTTTCATGTATATATATATATATCTTTATATTTTCAATCATTCAGGGGCAGTTATACTTTTTTGTTATTAGTGATAGAGAGGAAGAATCCAGCAAAGTCCCTTGTTCAACTCTGAGCTGCAATCTGAGCTCTGAGAAAAGAGAAACTTAGCAAAATTTCAAATGTGATTTTCTTTAATCACTTTGTTTAAATGTTGACTGACGTCTTTTAAATCAATCAAACCTTGAGTTTGTGAAACATGAATATAAATATAACAGATTTAACAGTTTTTGCTCTGACTGCCGAGGAACAGCTGCTCCTCATCATCATGGACGTTTCCGAGTATCTAACTTTTATCTACAGTCACAGTTTAGACAGAAGTGGACGGACCCACTCTGCGCTCGCTCTCAGCTGTTCTCATCCGGCTGGTGCGTCTCTCAGCCGGTGACGCGCTGCATCTGGAGGCGGCCATGTGCACCGGCTAATGGACCCAAGGCAAAACACAGTGCACGGCTGATAGCGTCTGTTTGCACAAGCCGACCTGAACGGGCGTCGAGAGCCGAGGGGAACAGGACGTGCTCGAGACCAGAGTGTTAATGGAACCGAGACGTGCAGGTGTCTGGAGTCGAGAGCCGCCTCTAAAAGCATCTAATGCAAACTATATGAAGAGGATGATAAAAGGTCGGAGGCCGATCTGAAACGTTCGGCTTAAGCTAATGCACGGCGGCTAGAGGATAGTGCAACAGGGATTATTTGGATTAAGTGTGAGAAATGGTGAAAGGTCATCGAGGAGAGCAGCTTCAGGGAGGAGAGCCGCCTCAGCTCCTCCTGTAGAGGAGACGTGTCTCAAGACATCAGAGACAAGAGACACGTTGGGATTAGAACTGAATCCTTCTTCATGCACCAGTTTAGGTTTTGGAATTAATGTTTCATACTAATGTATTTTCATGTCCTTCTGTTTTCCTCTTCAGGTCAGAGGTCAGAGAAAGAGCCGTTCTTTACCAGGAAGCTACTTGTCCTGAACACGTTTTAATATGATTTGTGGTTTTCTCAGAAGAATCATAAAGCACAGACCTGCTTCTTCCTTGTTGCTCAGACCGACGCAGGTTTATCTTAAATAGATGATATATAAACTGATATAACTTTTAATACAAGACATTTCTAAATGGAAAATCTAATTTCATGAATGAATTCTCTCTGGTCTGACAAGAGCTCATGTTTTGCACATTTCTAAATAACACACTCATGTTATTATTCACACGTTCATTATCTTAATAACTCGTTCTTTCTGCCTGACGTGTTGAAGCTGCAGCCTCTCGTGGTGTCGCTCTGCAGAAGAAGCTCCTACCACCCACGCTGATCCTCCACCCTGCAGTTGACCTCCTGACCTCCGGCGACCCCCATTTGTCCGGTCACACACCATCTGGGCCTGCAGCGGCGAGCGGGGGTCTCCACTCCATCAATGACATCAGCACCAGTGGCCCCCGCTTCATTCCTTTAATTGTGCTAAATGAGCATCAGACACATTTGTACTTGCAAACCCTCGAAATGTTTGAGCCTCTTTCCTGCAGGTCAAACATGCATTCGAATCAAATATGCATTTATTATTCATAACAGGTCGACCAGCCCACGGATTGTAAGTTCATCAAAAGCCAGAGGATTCACAGCTGTGGATGAAACTGTCTGGACGAAGTGGAGGATTGTAGAGAAACAGAGGAATAGATGACGGCAGTAAAACGCATCCTGGCTCTGCTCCGTGGTCCAGGTCTAAATTAAGATGAGCCTCGTTCACTGCCGTTCCCATCGTGTGAGATTTCCCAGGTGGCCCTCAAATTGACCTCACGCTATCCGGAGCACATGCTAATTACATGTCTTTATCCTGGGTGGACCTGCAGTGCACACTGTGGTCAGGGGCCTGGCGGTCTTCATAGCCTGTGGCCACACTTAACTGTGTGAGTTAAAAAGTCTGGTGTTCGACAGCATGGAGCGGGGGATGATACCCGCCGCTCGTTAGGACTTTTGTTTTATCATCATAAATCTCTATTAAACACGTGCAAGAGACAAAACACTCACTGGTTCATTCTGTCTAGAGGAATTCACCATATGTGGCATGATCACCACAAAATCAATTAATATCATTTTCAGCTATATCCAAGGATAATATTAGATTGAGTGTAGCAGCATGATGGTGCTTGGTTCGAATCCCTGTTCAACCAGGGTCGTCCTGCTGCATGTAATGTTTGCATGTTCTTTTCTGCTGCGTGTTGTATGTGCGTGTTCTACTGTGTGTGCATGTTGTGTTGCGTGTTGTGGGTTTTCTGCAGGATAGAACAGGATGAACAGATGCAGGAGTTTCTCCTCCTCCTGACGCAGCAGCTGCACTCGGGGAAACTCTGAACCACGTGTTGGTTAAAACTGTTTTTAATGACGACGAGTCGACCAGGACAGAAACCGTGATGAGTGATGAACGAGAGGCGGCAGCAGCTAAAACTGTTACAGCTTCAATTCACAGCAACAATGAAGACTGACACACAGCCCAGTTTTCATCTGGAGACAAAAAGTCCTCTCTCTGTGAGGGAGTCAGGATTCTCTCTCTCTCTCTCTCTCTCTCTCTCTCTCTCTGCACATACTTGTCATTCTCCCACTCACAGCCCATAACTTCATTCTTGGTCGCTCTCCAAGAGACTCATCGCCGGCTTGACCAGGACCTCATGTATTCAGTTAAACCAATCAAAGCTCCATTCATTCCACCAGCCCCATAGTGGCCAATTAATTTCCAGCCAATAATAGAGAAACTGTTGTCGTTTTTAAATAGAGAAGGAGAATTATTTCTTCTCCCTCTATAAGCCGGAGCAGCGGCAAGTTTGAAATGCATGAAAACCTGAGGTAATGCTGCGTTAAGGAAACCCAGCGTGTTTACTTTGGATGTGTGAAGAACACAGATAGTTGCAGTTTCTAAATTCACAGGCGTCCACTGTTCTCCAGCCTCTTGGGCTCCTCGGACATTTATTGGGAGAAAGAGAAAGAGAAAGGAGCCGATATATTGAATTTTCCTTCTCTTTTTTTTTCAACCTTAGAACAACCTCTAGGCTGTAGGTGCAGATAATCAACAAAGCAGTGCTGTGTCTAATTGACCAGTTAATCTGAACATGCAGTGGCCCAGTACGATGGAAAAGGCCCAAGATCGTTGGATTTGAAATGAAATATCTTTGAGCCTCGTGCTGGAGGCTGAACATGATGTAATAAATTCAGCTGCAGAAATCACGTGTCTTTGTTCACAGCTCATCATCACCAGCATCAGCCCAATACATCACAACTTTATTTAAATCACATTTTATATAATCGCTCTAAACGGCGGCGTCTGAGCTTTTCAGTCCAGGTTGACACAGGATCAATCTTTTGTGTTTTGACTGCATCTACATCATAGACAGATTTTAAGAATTGAAGGTTTCAAACCCAAGTTGCTGCCAACAAATTCAGCAACAACAACAAAAAACCACTTTCCACAGTCGAAGCCCGACGCAGAGAAAGTTATGTTTAAAGCCGAGAGAAGGAGACTTGGTGTGAAGCCAGAATCAACAATGTAAAAGAAGGTAGTAGACGTACAGGGGTGTTTTCTATATGTTGGTTCAGAGACAGATGTTACAGACGCACAATGCACAGCTACAGACCTCACACATACACGCCTCCACAGGTTATCACACAATGTCCATTCATGCACTGAGGTCTGATGCAGTTATGCTGCTCTGTGCTTCCTTCCGATGGTTCCTCTCTCTCCTCCACACTGGGACTGGGACGCGAGCTGGAGACATGTGGTCCGTTCACAACAACACGTCATCGATCTGGAAGGAGACGGCCGCTCGCTGAAGCCTTTCATGGCCTCAACATGTGATCAATACCAAGCAGCACTCAGGCCGAGTTGAAAGCAGATGAACTGAATTCAAATGGGATTTTCTTTCCATGTTTACAGTTTTTACCATGAAAAACAGAAGCCGCGTGTTGAGCGTGTTAAAACTTACAAAAAGTATATTTTTGCCGAAATATTTTGAAATGAAAAACTTATCGTGACGCTCTGGAGAAAAGATGCAGATCCAGAACTTTTACATCTCTTTCTTGAACGTTATGAGATGAGTGGTTTTGACATTTCCACCAGTTTCCCAGGGAATAACTCCTAGTGGATCTTGATGAAAGCAATCAATCAATTTATATATTATTAAGTTATATGTATGTTCTGGACTTTCTTTGCAGTTTGCACACGTGTTCACAACAGCAGCACATGCTCCAGAGGATTCAGGTGAGGGGTGGAGCAGCTTGAGTCCAGTGGAGGATCTCCACTTCATACTCGGAGGCCGGGTGCAGGAACTCATCAGAAGCTCCAGAGTTCAGTGCCCGTCTGACAGCAGCTGGTGAGCGTGTGGATGTTGGTGCAGCTTGATGAATATACAGAGACTGTTGAACCTATTCTCTCTACTGAGCTACATTCTAGATGTAACAGTGATCCTGTGTCTTTGGGTTTGATCCCGTGGGACGGAGAGAGCTGTGAACTTGGTTTAAAAGATGGAAACCACTGAACAGCTCTTTCATATCAAACCAGATGAAAGCAGATCTTCCTCATCCGGGTGTTTTCTCATGTTCCAGCTGAGTCAGGAAGTGAAGGCTGATGAGAGGCCGGTGATGGACGTGACTGATGTCTGGGGCGCGTCCTGATCCAGAGGAAGGTCTGACCTCAGTAATCACAATTAGCTCGACCGACACTCAATCCCACTCGATGGCTCCCGAGCGGATGAGACCGACTCACCAGCGCTGCATCCTGGGAAATGAGCCCGTCTTCATGGGGAAGGAATGTGCTTGGGTCGAGCGCTCTGGTCATTTATTTGGTCTGGAGAGAGAGTGAAGGACTTTGGTTCTTCTGGATGTTTCCGGGAAGTCTCCTCCTGACTCGAGGTGCTGACACCATGATGTGTGAGCTGGAAGCGGTGGAGCTGCTGGCCGGCCGGCGCTCGTGTCCCTGATGGTTCTCACAGACACGTCTGCAGGAAAACTCCAGGTCCTCTGTGGGATTCGGTTTTTACGACTCGAACATGGTCGACACGTTTTTAAAATGTCTCTTTCTGGAGTGGTGACATGGTTGAAGCCTCTCAGGGTCTGAGAGCCACTTGTGGTTCGGCCTCTGAAAGGGTTTTTAAACTGTTCATACTTCTAACCATTTATTCCTCCATGTTCTGCGGCCTGAGAGAACAGATCTGTTACCGACATACTTTTAACTTAAGGTCTGACCCAACAAAACACACTTTGTAGGAGCGAGTCAGAATGAATAAAACATCCACGTTGATCCTGGAGGGGCGGCCGCCAAGCTGTGTGTGAGGTGAGCGTGGAAAAGGAAACCAACGACTTGATGCACTTCCCTCTCACGGAAAACTCAAGGCCGTGCCCAAAGAGTTTCATTCACTCCCTCGGCCGCCGGCTGCCAACAAAGTGTCAGGAACTCACCTGAACTGCAGACGCCTGCACCGGGAGCTCCACACGTCTCCAGCTTTCCCAGGCTAAATGTTGCAGCTATGAATTACCAGCACATATTTAATACACAGAACATTTTGGGGGCTAAAAGCTGCCGGCCTCATCTGGAGAGATTTACAGATGGAGCTGCCACACGGTGCAAAGAATGAAACCTCAAACACCTTGTATTGATTTCTAGTTCCACATTTATGTTAAAAATAAGAAACACTAATAAAAACGAAGTAATAAACAAGTAAAATGCAAAAGGAAATATTCAAAATGTGTCTCTGAACTTTGTAGGTCAGTCATAAGCTGTACATTTTGTGTATCTGTGTCCAAACCCATTTCCAAACATCTCCTGAATTCACGTTTAGAAACAGCCGGGGATCTTTCACGCCCAAAACACCATCACGCTCATTTTCATTCCCAACATCCTGTATGTGTAAAGTCAGCGTATTATCCTGTTGATTCTGTGTTAAATCACAAATATTAGGTTTTTAAAGATGGATTTGAGAAGCACGTCCCCGACTTTGGATCATGAATGTTTATGAGAAGGTTGCTGCTTTGACAGAGCGGCTCCAGAGTTCCTCTCCCAGTCTCACCAGTCTGGAGACCTGACTCACTCTGACAGACTCCACTTGGACTTTCCTCAAACAACTTGAAAACACCTCCGGGCAGAAGAGAACAAGCCAATTCCTCACTCTCCCAAGTCATAAGCAAATAAAATCAAGGCCAAATATTCCCATGTCATTGGAATAATCTTGTACTGCAGAGAAATGCCAGCTACAGAAAATATTTTTACAGCCGTATATAAAAAGAGAGAGAGAGCCTAACAACTTGATTTCCATGAAAATGTTATTGCAGGAGGATTTTCACTGTGATTCAGAGTTTCAGTTCGATGCCAAAGCTGCGGTGGAACGAACACTCGAGCTGTCAGACGGTTGTTACGTATCGGGGGGGGGGGGGGGGGGGAGAGTGACAGGAGCTGGGAGCTGGACCACAACCAGTAAGAGAGAGAGAGAGAGAGAGAGAGAGAAAGGGGCGAGGAAGAAAAGAGAGACCGGGGCCAGGAAGTGAAAGATTCAAACTCATGTCTTTAAAGCCCCGGTGAGTGAGAGGCTCTAAAACACCCCCGCTCTGTGGCAAACAGAACCTGAGCCCGTCCAGTTCCCCGTGACGCAATCTGCCAACAATTCACAACACAATAAAAAAAGCACGAGGGGAACAATGTGTGTACATGTTCCCCTCGGAGCGCGGCCGTCCGGTTGCCACCTTTTTACAGCTCGAGAGGCAATTTCCTGTGCGGCTCGGCTGATGAGCTTCCAGAGCAGAACCAGTAATTGAATCTCCGAGCTCTTGTTAAAAGTGCAGCTGTCGATGGTGAAGCTCGGTGGAAGCGGAGTGTGAATTCTTGTGCCGGTGCTCACGGCTGGCACATGTGACCAGGGGGCTGTGCGGCGGGGGCCTCGGTTCAAGTCCCGGCGGAGACTTCTCACGCACATGTGTGGACAGATGACACAAATACACCGAGTGCAAAGACTCACACTTTATATGTGTTTGTACCAGGGCTGAGAAGTAACTGTACTACAGTTAATGCTATTCGTTATACTCATTCACTGTAACTCAGAGGATCCAATCTTTACTCCATAGTCACTTGACTGAACTAATGAAATGATCCATCCATTCACTCTCTGCACCAGCAGCTTCACGGGCACATTAAAGTCTCCCCCCCAACCTCTGATCTCAGACCTGACAGAACAGAGAGGACATTCAAACTCCACAGAAACTCCACCATCAAACTGGGAATGATGCAAATTGATGATGCGGATTGGCTTTCAGGTTTTTTAAATGTTTCAGCAGGAGCGGATGAAGCAAAAGATCCACGTCATTGCATCTCTACAGGTTCCTGGATTGACCTGTAGAGATTCTCTCCTGGTGTGGACGCACCTTCCAGATCTCACAGTGGCTTTGATTCATTCTTTTCTAGAGTAGAAAGATTTCACTACTTGTAGATGTAATTCAAAGTAGAACTGGTAACTTAGATCTTCATCGAGCCCCATCAACGAGTCACTCGAGTTATTACACATCCTGAAGACGGGAGATTCAACTGCATTGAGGGAAAATCTCTAAAGACCTGAGTATTCTCTCAGTATATGTTGTTTATCCTCTTGGGACAATGAATTTCAGTCCAAATTCTGACGTTCTAAACATCTCAATGTCGAGGTCGTAACTTCATCATGTCACAACCTCCATTTCCTTTTACAGCCTCAGAAACATGTTATACATTTGACAGAGATGATTTGATAGTGCCTCTATTTTTACTTTACAGCTTCCAGACTTTCATTGTGTTGCTGCCGACCTGGATTCTTGCCGTTCCCCCGGTTGCAGAATTGCACAACAACCCCCCCCCCCCCCCCAAAAAAAAAAAACACACACCCAAACCCCCCAAAAAAGGGCCAGTCTGTAAATGACATCAGTCAATCACGGTGCTGGTGGAGGAAGGAGCCGTCAGATCTGCGGCTCTCGAGATGCTTTGTCGAGGTGCATATGCAGGTCAGCACATAAAATTACACCCCCTCGGAGTTGGAAGAGTCCGGAGGGGGAGAAGCTGAGCTGCAGACAGGGGGTGGGGGGGGGGGATGTGATGCGCAGTCGGAGCAATGAGAGCACGTTGAGGGTGGGGAGTTTATTGGGATTTTATACTGCACAACTCAACTGCTTCACATTTGCCAGCTACAGATAAATTCACACCGACGTGGCCAACGCGGGCAGAGAACACTGCCACAGTCATTTTCATGTTCCTGGATCCAAGCTCCTTTTTCCAATACACACTTTTCTCTGATCATAAATGCTTCTCGCTCGGTGCCTCGTTTTGAACAGATGGATTTGAGTTCCTCCATCTTCTCTGGGCCTCGTGTCGCCTGACGCTGGAAACGATTGTTCAATTCACATCGTTGTGAACGACCTTTATTCAGCAGCAGCCGCCACCACCTGCTCCTTTACCTGCTGCTGCCCGGGGATGTGACAGGGTTCCAACTGTTCACAAGCAGCAGAGACACGAGAAGTGATGCGAAATCTCCTGCTGCAGCTCAGGGCCGTGACAATGTGAAGTGCACGACAAATCCATGTTGTGTTGGAAAAGAACACAACGTCTTTTTCTTGTAGTCGGAGCCAATGTGGACACGATAAGGAGAGTGAGACACAGGACAGGACTGGACACATGTCAGAGAGCCTGGGAGACAAGTGTCCTTTCATTAGGGTCCTGGTTTCATTAGGGTCCTGGTTTCATTAGGATCCTGGTCTCATTAGGATCCTAGTTTCGTTAGTGAAGTGCATTTGTTTTGTAATTAAAACCGCTAAAGAGAAAGCTGCAGTAGTAACATTTATTATTGTTATATTTAAATTAGTTTAATTCAACATTTATCCAAGAATTGACATAAATATAAACTTTTTTATGGAGGAAACAGACAAAGTAATATATTTGTATTCTCATTCTTGGATTGATCTGTCCAAAAATCCAAAAGGATTTTCCTTACCCTGTCTAGTGCCATTGAGCAAGGCACCTTACTCCCCCAACATCTGCTCCCCGAGCGCCGTACATGGTCGCTCACTGCTCTGTGTGTCCTGAACCAGATGGGTTAAAAGCAGAGGTTAAATTTCCCTACCTGCATGAGTGTGCCTGTGCATGTCTGTGCATGTGTTTGGGACAAATAAAGCATCTTAATCTTAATCTTAATTGTTTAAACCATCAAACTTTTGGATTTTATATTTAAATTGTCTCCACACACGTGTGATTCTTTATCTCAAGACACTGCAGCACCTTGAGACAGCGGGTGCTGAGCCACACAGGGAGCATGGGAATGATTGCGGGAGGGGGGGCTGGGGGTGGGGGTCAGAGTTCACTGAGGGAGTCCAACAGGAAATACCCAATATGCTGAAAAGCATTAAGCTGCTCTGGTCAATTACAAAAAGTGTTCATCACTGGTTCTCTGCCTCCACGTGATGGATGAAAGCTGTCACTGTCTATTCTGGAATTCATGTCCAATGAGTGTCAGCTCAAGTACCAGGCAAACATATTTAAAAAAGGTTCTAATATATTACATACATAGAACAATAAAAACTGGTTGAGTAGATCTAAAGTTCTAAAGAGTCGTGTTTGTCTTGGGGACGGACAGAGGACACATTCTGACCTCCAGTCCTCATAAGTAGCTTCTCATCGGGACACGAGGTCTCTGCTGGTCTTCTGCTTCCAGCCGACGAGCCAGGAAACAATCAACGCAGTTCAAAAATCAGCCCGGCTGTTTCAACCCGACCAGGGAGGCCCGGCTCGCTGTTTGTTTTCCTTGTATCGCGTTGCATTCTCTTTTTAATTTCATGGCCAAGTGGACCTCCCTGACATCCTGCCGGGCCGCCATCCCCACGTCCACCTCCACCCTCACCCCTCTACCACCACCCCCACCCCCCTGTGGCCTTGAACCCCCTCGTCACCACCACTGGAAAACCCCTGAAAGGCCGAGTTGCTCACACAAACACACACACACACACACTTTGGAAGATGCAAGTAAACTTTCTCATGAATTATACCTTGTCTACATAACTACGTAAAAACATAAATCATTTGACCAGCCTGAAATTAAAATCATATCAGACACATGACGTTGTCCAGGTCAAGATTCCTGAGATATTTATATTCTTTTTCTTTCTTCTTTTATTTCCACCTGGGAATTTTTCTTGAAATTTATTTCCTGACATTTTACTCAAGGCAGGAAAAGTTCTGGAAAACGTTCAGAGAAACTTAAACTTCGGTGAAGTTAAACCCTCAACTCTCTCACTCAGGTTCTCTCAGTTTAACTGTGCAACTATCATTATCAATTGATGTATATTAAATTTGATATAAGTGCAATATATTTTGTTTAAATTTTTCTTCATTTTTTCGTAGTTCCTTGTTTATTAATTGTCATTGTTTAACGTTTGCTTTGTGTATTTCGCTCTTCACTCACTTTCCCCATAAGAACCATATTATGTGAATTAGATATGACAACATTAGCTTCCAATCCAAACATCTGAAGCACTAATCAGTAATTGGTGTGAAGATTGGGTCAAATTATTAATGTTTAAAAAAAGGTTGTTTTGGTTTTACGCTACAAAACAAAGCTTCAGATCCATCAATTGGCCGGAGCTCATCCAGATGTGCGGCTCAGTGTCTGCTGGGTTTGTACAGATGCAGCTGTCTGGTAACAACTCTACAAGGTAATAATATATTTTCCCATTTCCCCCAAATGACCAATAACAAATGAGTTGTAAGTGGAATAATTTGAAACAGCCGTTTGTGTTTATAAAGTTTTCAAAGTGAACGAAAACATCGACTCCACTGCCAAAGAGTTTTGTTTCTGTGCAGTTCATGAAGAAAGATTCATAAAGTTTTACATTAGACTGATATGAAACAACAAGTGTAAAAAATGTAAATTAAAGCAGTAAGATATGAAAACTGTGCACAATCTGTCGTATCAGAGACCGATTTTATTTCCTTCTGCCCTCATCACATCTTTAACAATGGCTTCTATAGAAAATGGGAGGAAGAAAAATCCTGGTTTGAAAACTGAGACAATACTGCTCTGAAATTTAAAACAGCTGTGAAATGACCACAACTTGGACGGACGCCGCACATCGTACAGTATGAGACACACACATAAAACACACAAACACACATGCACAGAGAGAACTGCACACATTGTGTCATGTTGGGAAAAATAAATATGCCTGCAGGTATGAAGCCTGCAGGCAGCAGCACAATTACTTTGCACCATGTTTGACAGATTATTCTTAAAAACATGACATGGGGCAGATCACACACACACACACACATTGAGTAATGCATGTACTGTACACACAGGGTTCAGTGTGCTCCTGACAGCTGCTGTGTGTGTGTGTGTGTGTGTGTGTGTGTGTGTGTTTCCAACCCCGACATTTCCATAAGGAAAGTGAACGTGGCTCCGCCTCCCAGCAGATCCTTTCTGCACCACATAAAAATGTCATCGAACGGCTGCTGTAAATTATTCAGCTGGAGCTCTTCATTCCAGGCGTGATGAATGAGGTCGATTCAGGCAGGAGCCATATACCATAAACGTACGATTACATGTCACTGGAGCATTGGCACATTTCATTCATCTGTGTTCTTAATAGAAAAGGAAACTTACCGGATCTATTTCAATGATAACAATGGCACCTCCACAGAAACTTGCCAAACCACATGTACAGGTTCATTTACTCATTGTCAAACTACATGAAGTCATACGTTTGTTAAACTACTTTTTCTTTTTTCTTGAAATAAAGATTTTTCATTAAAGTAAGTGAAATATTTGGTTTGAAGTTAGATATAAAGTTCAAATCAATCAAACCAAGTAAAAAGCGTCTGGGTCGGTCCATTTATTTCTCAGTCCTGCTAAACAAGTCATATCAGAACCTTTCTTGGTTTTACAGGTTTGTGAGGAAACAGGTCACACTTTGGTTTATCTGCAGCTAAATTATTGCGTAAACATATTCATAACATACAGGCTTATGAAGTATGTGGAAATATTGTGATTCATATAAAACCATTAAATCAAGCTGCAGAGTTCTCGCTTTCAAAGTCTGGAAGTTAGAGATAAATAATCTTTTCATCTTTTATTTGATCTGTTTAAGTTAAACGCTCAAATTCCATCACATCCTTTGGTTTTTTAACCCGAACTTTGCAAATAAATCTGCTGCCAGTGAAGAAAGACAAATGACCCGCCACCCCCCCCCCCCCCCCCCCCCGCAGGTTGCAGCCCACGGCCAATCAGCAGCGGATGTTTGTAGAATCACGTTCGTCTGTCGGCTTCAGGACTCGCTGCCAAACCAGAGAGGAGCCGAGGGGCCGAGGGCCGCCAGCTCGGACCCGGTGTGTGTGTTCGAGTCCCGCCAGTACCTGCAGGACACCGTGAGTCTGCTGATGTTCACGTCAGATAACATCAGCTGAGGCTTCCAGAGCTCGGACCACCGGAGAGGAAGCTGCTCAGACTCCAGGGTTTGGTCTTTTTTGCTTTTGAACAGTTTTGGCAAAACACAGTTCAACACAAACACACACACACACAAACACGATAGATCACATTTTGATACAAAAACCCTTCATGACGTCAGAGTCACCACGTTGTTCGTTATATTGCTCAAGGAATTAATCATAACATAATGATTGACAGCTACACTTCTTCCATAGCTGTCATCCCCTCGCTAAAAGCTTCATCTCCACCCAGAGTGACGAGGCTGATGAGTCAGTCGCCCCCCCCCCCCTCCTTCTCACTGGGTGTCCCACAGTTTGTTGCTCGACTGGTCTGGAAACAGTCAAATGTGTCGAGCGCCTGTTCGAGCCAACACAAGCTCAGACACTTTCCTCCAGGACACTCCTTAACAAATTGGCTCCCAGCAGAAAGCGGTGGTGCTCTGTCGTGGTGCGGCCCTCCTGCTAGCGCGCCTAGCTGTGCCGTGCACGCAGCCAAGAGAAACCCGTCACCGGTAAGGTGTGACGGGCGGCGTGGAACAGCACGCACAGTGCAGTGTGTGAACTTGAAATGGGTTGTGCAAACACACGGCCTATGATTTGGGTTTGGAGCCGTGAGGCTGCCAGGCTGAGCGCGGGTCCAACAGAAGGACAGGAGCTATGTGGAGCACAGATGGTGCAGCATATGGGCGAGTTTAGGAATAAAATATATCGTATTCCATTCGTCCAAAAACGTATGATTCAACAAACAATACAAAGATGAATTCACTGTGAGAAAACGATATTTAAAAAACACATCTGTGAGACTCATTTTGGATCCGATTGAGTTTGAGTTATCTGGGTTATACATTAATTTACTTCCTTATAGGAAATGTTCTCTAATTTCAGTTTCAATGGTTTTCATAATGAACAGAGTTATTTGTTTGTTTGGTTTTCAATTTTGCAGTCGTTCTATTAAATTACAAGTTAAGGCATTTTCAAATGAATAAAAGGAGTTTTAGGAGAATGGCTTTAGAAATAAAAAGGTATTTACAGTAATTTCTAAATAATTTGGCATGAATTGGAAAATACTGATTTAAATAAGTTCAGATTTAAGAAGGAATAAATCAACACAGTGAAAAGGAACATTTGAAATATTACCACCAATCTGTGTTGCTCCTCTACGAGGGTACGTTTTGAGAAGTGATTCATAAAACAAATAAAGGAGGATTCATGTTGTGTCTCTGTTTGCAGAGATGAATATGATATCTACGAGCACGGAGCGGTTTAATTGACTGAATGTTGGAGAATGTCCAAGACATTGAAGCCCATGAAACTCCCTGTTGAAATTATAATTACAAAACATTATGCATTAATTACACTAACACACACACACACAACTGATGTCAAACCTTGCACATCCTCTGCACAATATTTTGTATTTTTAATCCATTTTACTGCAAAGCTCTCTTCATTCACAAGGTTCCTCTCGTTCTATTTTTATTCTCAATTCTCTTTCTCTCCTCCCATTTTTCAACTGAATATTTGTTAGGCACCAAACACAAAAGTCAAATTCCTTGTCTGTTGAAATCTACGTCCCAATAAACACGATTTTGATGCATCCTCGCTAAAAAAACACTTATAGAGAACGATAAAAGAGAACGGACATTTTGGAGTTGAGAGATTTGACCTGCGGTGACATGTTGTGTTAAAACTCAGAACCAAAACGAGTCGGTGGTGAAACCTCTTGAAACGATGAGTCTGATTCAAACGCGTCCGCTTGCTTTGAGGCTGCAAAGAGTCGTAAAGGAGGAAACTCAATAATGAATTCCTACAGATAGAGGGACCACAGAACAGAGCAGCAGCAGGGGGGGGGGGGACTGGTGGCTTGACATGCAGAGGTGGGTTCTTATCTCGATACCGTGGATCTATTTGATCTGAGCTCAAAGCCCCAGAACCACTTCAAGTGAAGACATTTCACATTCCATTAAAAAGGTGTGAGCAAATCTACCCGTCCTGCAGGGAGACGTCTCTACTGAAGCTTCAGAGACGGACGTGAGTTCTTATCCATGAGAAAAGAGACAATCTTCTTAGATTTTGAAAGTGTGGGACAACAAGGAATCCGGTGCAGCGCGAAACCTGAGACGGGTTTATTCTGCTGAACATGAAACTGAAGGATTTCGATCAGTGAGAGTTGTGTTGTGTTCTTCTAACTTGTTGTGACAGTAAATTTGTCTGTTTCCTCCTCGGTGTTGATAACAGTGCATTCATTCACGATAAGAAGGAATTGGATGAGAGGAAGTTGCAGAGGGAACACGTATCACCTGCCTCTACGTTGTGAGAGGAGGATCACAGGACGCACAGGAGAGGAGGGATGAGAGGGATGTGAACACACGTCCTGAAACACTCGGGATAACCTGCCTCAGAAGTGAGCTTGTGTTAAAAGCTTACCATGAACAGGTTCAACACTGGCCTTTGTGTTCTGGATCAAATCAATTCATTGCAGTAGCTGTGTGGGAGTTTCTGTGGATGAAGTAAATGCAGAGAGTGGCAGCAGGCTCGTCCCATAATGTTGTTACCGTCCACGCAGACGGTCGATCTCATAGTTTCACCTGCAGTTATGGAAGCGATGCAGCTCATGATGTTTTCCACCAGGGTCAAGAAATGGTGTTTGTTTTACTCTGAGGTTTTGTAAAGTTTTTAATTCATTTTCCTTTAATTAATTATTCAATAGACATGCCATTCAAAAACTGCTGTATAATAGCAGAATATCATATGTACACACAAATCATCATATCATATATATATATATATCAGCATGTGGCAAATAGCAAATAGAAAGTTCTCTAACTTTTCTGCTGCTTTAAAGTGGTGCCCCCCCCCCCACACACACACACAGACACACACAGAAAAGACTCTGTATTTGTGAGCGAGTGCAGTGGTGATAAAATTCACTCTTTTCTGAGCCTTCATTGAACAATCGCCCTCTCTCTTTATAAGTCGGGCCGACCAACTGCCTCACAGATTTGTCTCCTCGAGCTCTCGCCTCCGTCCCGGTGCCTCGCCGCTCGTTTCACAGCCGCAGCTGTGCGAAGGCAAATTAATCATCAGCCTCAGTGTTTGTGACAGGCTATCCGGCAGACGCCCGGGGTCCTTGAAGTGCAGAAAGGCCTTCCCCATCGCTGAGCTCCCCCGACTCCCAGCAGGGCTGCAAAGGGAATTTACTGCCACTGTCAAAACTTCTGTCGGTTCTCAAAGGGGGGAGAGCGAGAGGGAGACTGAGGGAGTGAGAGAGCAATGTGGGGCTTCTTCTTCTTCTTCTTCTTCTTCTTCTTCTTCTTCTTCTTCTTCTTCTTCTTCTTCTTCTTCTTCTTCTTCTTCTTCTTCCACAGACGCCCGGACATGCAGCCGCTCCATCCAGAGCAGCCTTTGAAATCAGTTCGTTTATAGTCCAATGGGGGGGAGAGAGGAGCGTTTGACTCTGAGTCTGTGTGGAGACACTAAAGCTCCGTTTTGTGAAGCACTGAGTTTTTCATTTTCACCTTCTCATTGTAAAAAAGAAGAAGTTTCCTGCTGCATTTCCTTGCCAGTGTGCCCCCCCCCCCCCACACACACACACACACACTTTTTATTTTTTCTTGCAAATGGAAGTGGAGTTGAGTTACGGAGCAGATCCTCAGCTGCTGATGAGAAACCCAGTCCTTTGCACTGGAAGTGAAATGTTGTCTCGAGGAAAGATCAGATTTATTATCTTTCAGGCTCCGAAAGTATGAAGCTGTAGTTTTGCTCTGTTGTGTCTCAAGTTGTAGTCGGTTACTATAAAACAAATCAGAACACAGAACCACTGCTGGGGAAGTTGTGGTTATTTTCAGGGTATGATGCAAATTTGTTGAGCATTTTATTCTAGATCCGACCCAGATGGATTTCCTGAAACGAGGAGTCTTCGATCTGATTTTGAATGTTACAGTGAATCGATCATCTCTCATTAGTGTTTGTTACATTGTTTATATTTGATGTGGTTAGTTGTGGTTTCATGTTGTAATGTTGTATCACAAATGTACATTGTGTCATCATCACCGTGTCTGTTCGGACGTAATGAGTTGAACCCCTTCTTTTCATTGTAACTTATTATAGAATCATCTATTTCATAATCCTGCAAGCTGCTTTCTGCAACAGGTCTGAAGCTGCAGTTATTAAACTCTAGAGAATTGAGCACTAGATTCATCCATGTGCCCGACTACATGGACACCATCTCTTCACGTGTCTCAGTCTGAACTCTGGATTCAGGATTCCTCTACTGATCCACACACTCAGAACCACAGAGCAGAGCTGCAGCTCTATTTCTGGGATCTGGAGGGTGAACACAGCCCTGTACTTTAAAAACAAGTGAAAACGTGCAGACATTCATCCGTGAGCCGGACCTCTCGCAGCCGCATACCTCCACGTCCTGTCTCAAAGGCGTCCAAACATAAAGGCCGAGACAGAGCGCCGGGGCAGCGCCAACAAGAGGGGCCCTGAGCAGCCGCCCCTTTCACACAGGCCAATATAAAACCCATCAGCCTCCCAGTCCAAGGAGAGACAAAATAAATACCCTCTCCACCTCTTCACCTCGGCCCTGGTGCATTTCTTTCCCCGACACGATCGTCCCAGGGAGACAGACATGTTTTGCTGCATCGGTGTCTCCGTCCAGTTGAGGAGGAAGTAAACAGGTCGACTCTTTCAATTGGACCGTACCATTAAAAAGGGGGATCCGGGGGCCTATAGGGGCATTTCCCCTAACCCTAACCCTATAACTATTTACTGCAACAACTTCAATTGCAAACACAAAAGGATTCAGGATGATTCATTGTAGGAGAGAGGGAGATGGAGTTTGCAGAGTCAGATTTGGCTGAAGGAAGATTGAGGGGGCAGAGGTTTTTGAATTTTCAACTCTAGAAAGACGCGTTTGGCTCCTGGAAACACACAACTTCCTCTTTTTACAGAGAAATCTCACATTACAGTTACATCTGTGTCACAGGCAGAACTAGAGTTACCTCCTCAGGGTTCTGGGCCTCCGCAGCCGCTCTAGATTCTGTCTACACACATTCGCAAAGCCATAAAACAATAAGAGAGAAATTACATTTTGTATGAGACATGAGAAAACTTAAAAAACTTGTTGTGTTGTGTTTTTATTTCACGTTGTGTGGTAGATGATGCACAGTGACGTGCAGGAACCCTGAGAACTCACAACAACACCAACATCAAAACACTCCACACTGACCCCCACACAATGTCAAGGCCGGCAATAAAACTCTGGACAAAGAGGGGGGGGGGGGGGGGGGGCGTCACAGGGTCTCGAATTATGGTTGTTTTTTAAAGTGGGCCCTCAGACGCCGCTGGTGCTTGTGAACGAGTGTGAGTGCGAACACAACAAACACACACTTATCATTTCATTGAGTCAAGGTAAAAACAAACTCCTGCAGCGTCCGGTGAACAGGAGAAAAAGTATTGTGTATTTTATTTCTGCATCTCTACATAAAGTATTAAATTATAATAATTGGCACGTGAAGTTGTGTTTTCAAACACAACCTCCTGAAATCGCACACATCAGCAGTTTGCTGAGCACCGCGGGTTTGGAGGAGTGAGGAGCCTGCGGGTTTGTGCGCTGCAGTAAAATGATGTGTTGTATAGAAATATGAGGTTTGAAGTGTGATATCTCCTCCAAATACGTTTAACAGCTATTTCACCGTATTGTTTTTGGCCGTGAGAGAAATATTCATCCGTCATAACTCAGAGGTGAGAAGTCTGCAGCGTCCAGCTTCATATTTCATGCTTCCTTCTGAGCTGCAGCCACAAATTCCGATGTTCCCCTCTTTCTGTTTTCACTTTGAACGCTTGCTGTTATTCTGAGAAGCTGAACGAGCGGATGAACCCACTGAGAGGTTTAAAGATTTAAACTCTTTGACTTGATAAACTGCTTTTTGGGGAGAAATCTGACTTCAGAGAGGAAATCAGCAAACTGTACACAACTGATTTATGAAACGTTCCCTTAGCTCACATCAGACTTTCTCCTGTCAGGTGGTTTACAGCTGCTGTGGTTGTTGTGTCTCTGGAATGTTCATTACACAAAGTACCAGTGAGTTTGTGTGAAGTAAACTGTGATGTCATCATTTCAAACTCTCAGTTCTACATGTTTACACAGAAACCAGAATGTTTTTTTATCTGCACGTTAGAGGGAAAATTTCAGTTTTTACTTGGATGAAAGGAAAGTTTGTTTTGCGTGTGTGTGTGTGTGTGTGTGTGTGTGTGTGTGTGTGTGTGTGTGAGATTGGTTTAATTAACAGTGCATAAATAATACTGTAAATATGTGACATGTTGTGTCTGTTCCCTCTAGATGTATGAAGCTGGACTGATTCCCACTGCTTTGGATATACAATTAAAAAACAAGTGATAGAAAGTAAAGCACCAAAATATAAGTCTGTTTATTTCTGAGTTTATATTCTATATTATAGTTTTGTTCCAGCGGCTGTGACGACTTCAAGTCTCCGACGGCCGGAACCAGACTCACTCACCGAGTCCGTGTGGGACAACACACAAGCAAACATGCAGTTCAGCGTCAGATGGGGGGTGGGGGGGGGGGGGGGGGGGGTGGGGGGGGATGGGGACTTGAACACGGCTCCTACTGCACCTTCACATGCAGCCTGTCAAAGCTGTCAGGACCCCCCCCCCCCCCCCCTCCCCAGGCCCTGCTGCTGGAACAAAGCCCCCGCTGTGTGTGTGCCTGCTCTGGGATCAGCCTGGGAGAAAGCTGGGCCGCCCTCCATCGGGGGAATGAGGCCAGTCGGGCGAGCGGAGGTAGAGAGGGGGGGGGGGGGGGGGGCTGCAGAATGACGAACAGGGTGTGTGTGGGAACCGTGCCCCGGCCCGCCTGTCCACTTGTGAAAAGGGCCAGTGCGCTAACAATTTGCAATTCAGACCCCCCCCCCCCCCCCCTCCTCCCCCCTTCTCCACGCAGCCTCAGTTTTGAAAAGACGCATCAATGGCTGATGGCAAATGTCATTCCCATTTTGATTCTTGACCCCCTTTCTTTTTTACAAACTCTCGGCCCACTCCTCCCACAACAGAACCCCCCTGCCCCCCCCCCCCCCCCCCGGCCCTCCCTTTGTGAGGCTCGCTCTCTGTCGCTCGACCGCCACATTTCGACTCTAAGGACGAACGAGAAGAAAACAAAGTTCACGGCCTCCTTTCACCTCGGGGGGGGGGGGGGGGGCAGTGATTGTCATTCACACTGCGACGCTGTGAAATACGTCGGGATAAGAAAGAGAGAAAAGACGCATTTGGAAATTGCTGGGAAGTGAGCGGTGTTAACTATCGCGGTGATTATCGTTACACTCTAATTTGTCACTAAGCCATTTAACTCCGGCAGCTAAATAAAAAGATGGATGACAAAGAGCCGGTGGCCGTGGCATCGGGGGGGAAGAAAAGACTCTTTCACATCACAACTTGTCCACAGACACGCAAATCAGGGCAAAGTGGGAAGAGGCAAAAAAAAACAATGTTTCTCTCCGCCATGGAATTCTAAATCCGTTCAGGTTCTCAGAGACTCAAAGAAACGGTGGAACAGGAAGAAGAATAAATCGTTTGGTTCAGTGTCGACTCGCTCGTCTGGAACTCAAGGTGCAGGAGGCAGAAACACACAACTGTCAGGGCAGCCATTACATATTCAAAGTTTAAATAGTTAAACTACTTTGTCTGCAACACAGAAAACAAACTTCTCATCTCTTTGAATCATCAGAACTCAATTAAAGTCAGAAACCAAACACAACGTGGTAATGACACGTTTAAATCTCTAACGATGACTATCACAAATTAAATAATGATTCCACAGAAACAAAGATTATTTTGGTAGTTTGAGATTCTAAGTCGTTAAGTCCAGATTTTAAGATGTTATCAAGATTCCAGGTTTATTATGTTATTGTGTTGAGATTCCTCAGTTGTTATTTCTAGATTCTAAGTCGAGATTCTTGTTATAATGAGAAAGTTTCTCATGAAAGACTTTTGTAAAAACAAACTGGCCGTGACAGGTTCTTCCAGACACTGAAAACTATTTGTCACATCTCTGCACTGGACCCTAAATAAAGACACACATATTTTTGTGTGTAGTCACATTGAGCCGTGTCAACACCTCCTGTGCCCGTGTCTCCAGAGCAGTTTAATTTTAGTGTCCCAGTTCACTCCAGAGTTTTCCCAGGGATTCGTGGCTGGAGCCCAGTTTGTTTTCATTTCAAAGTTTGGATGAGTTCCTCCCGGAGCCTCCGAGGACGAGGCCGACGCTCCACGTGATCAGTGACAAACACCGACTCTGGACGTCATGGGGTATCTGCTCATTGGCGTGTCCCTGTGAGGTTTTCACCGGAGGGGTCGGATCTCATGGTCGGGATTCAGCCGACACGAACACGTCAACAACACGTCAACAACACGTCAACACTACAGACGAGTGCAGCTCTCCGGTCCCGTCCCAAACCGGAACGGGAGCAGAAAGAGATTTGACCTCCAGGGGGCCACACGAGCGATTTCGGTTATTTGTTCACTTCTTACCTCGACTGGGTCACGCTGAGTTCAAATAGAAATAAAAGTTTAAACGTCACCTTTCAGGTCTCACTGCAAACTCCAGTGCACTGTTTTGTTTTCACAGAACAAAAGCTTAAAAACTTTTTATTCAGTTTTAATGAGGTTTGGTACCGAGTTGAAACTAAAGCTTAATGTGCCTCATAGCTCCAGACGCCAGGAAGAGCTTCTTCATGATTCAGAAGCAGAAATCAAAGTGTGTGAACTCTGCGAGGAGGCAGCAGGATCTATTTCCACCTCTCAGAAGTGGCATCTTTTGGAAGGTGGAGGTACACGCTCCAAACCGCGTCCCGGTGAGCCGTGTCGCGGCTTGAGTGTCATCACCGCCAGCAGCTCAGCGTGGCCCCCCCGCTCGGCACCACTTGGCGTCGGGTTCTTTTCAAGTGTTTGTATTTGGCTCCGTGTGTCTAGGTTACACTTTGAAGCACTTAGGGACTAGATGAATATGTTTTCCCCTCCCTCGTCATTTGGCATGTTGTTGTGGGTAAAGAGGGAAAATATGGTGAGTGCGCCGGATGTCAATAATTTAGCAGACGCCTCAAAACAGCTCTAGCTGCAAGCTATCATCTGCACGTGTGTCTCATGTTGTCCTGCTTTTCAAATAGCTTCTCCTCCTCCTCCTCAGCCTGGTGGCGTCTCGCCCTCAGAGCGGAGCTCGTTAATTATTGAGATTTTGACCGAGACTAATTCTTCTGAGTTGCGACCATGACAGAAACGCTCGGACAGTAAATAACTCTGAACGGCGGATAATAAGCTCTAAGTTCCCCTCTTACAGCAACGCTACTGTCTGAGCTGCTTAACTCAATTACTGCAACATAGTTCTGCAACCCCCCCCCCATCCTCGGACCAATCCTGGTCTGGACGTCCACTGACATGCATGTAATCTGGACCTTGTGCAAAGGGATCATGTGAGTGTTTAAACATGATGTGGAACGAATTTCAATTGTAGCAGAGCCTGGGGGGGGAAGCGGGGGGGAGGGGGGGGGGAGTGACTTATTTCTGGGGAGTGATTGTTTTTTTTCTTCTTCAGCGTTTTCAGAAAAGAGAAGTTAATCTTTGTTCCGCTGGACGGTAACAGAACAAGGACGGACTTAGTTTCAAGAGGCTTCAGGGAGAAGAGGCCTCGGCTGTGCTGTCGAGCCACTGTGGAGGAGGATGGGGGGGGTGGGGGTGGAGGGGGGGTGCGAGGGGGGGCAACATAATGGACCTCTATGACCTCTGTAATAGGCGCATCACTCCAGAGGCAGGAGGACACCAATAAAAACATCAGTCACACACAGAGGAGGTCAGGAGCAGAATCCACACAAATCACACAACTCTCATAAAACACGTTCAGCCGATGGAGAAAAGGGCGAATTATGAAATATGGGTTTAACACAACTCCAAAAAAAATACCACAATAGAAGATTTGACTTGTATCACCTTTATAATGATGATTGGTATAATGAGCCCGATTCTATAAGTGGACAACGGCCAAATTGTAGTAATTAAATCTGTCATTAAGTTGTTGTGACCACTTTGCAAACTACCACGTGTGTATTGACTTTTCAATATCTGCTCACTTTGGGGCCCTGACCCCCCGAAGGTTTGTTTAAACATCGGATTGGGTTCATGAGCAGAAATAAAGTGTTAGCCGCTGTTTAGCTGGAGCTTTAAATGTTTCTGTATCTGTGTTTAATCACAGAAGCTCCCGGTTCACACCAGATTCACCTTTCTAACAGAATGTGAAAAACAAAAACAAATTCTCAGGATGGAAAAAGAGACGTCTCCTTGGAAAGGGGACGAGGTTCGAGAGACCCCGGGGATCCAGTCCAGCAGCGTCACTCAACATGTGCCGTAAACAGAAAAGACGATAAGTTACGTCCTGATCAACTTGGGTAAATGTCTGGGGATGAAATTGTCTCGGTTCAAATTCAGGAAAGATCCGTGGCTGAATAATAAAAATGTCACTTTCTCCTTGTTGGAAAAAAAGGGAAGTGAACCCCGGACGGCGGAGTCGGAGCCAAGAAGCTCCACAGATCCATTCATCACTGGTCTCTCCACAGCTTTACTCCTGGCTGCTCACCATGAGATCACACCACATCCTCTCCGCCACTAAACATTCTGTAACTCAGAGGATCTGGACGTGGACGTAACTCTGCCGAGACGAGGCCGGACCCCCCCGACATGTGGACGCTGCGTCGCTGAGTGTGTTCACGAGAAACGAGGAGAACCCAGGGGCTCTGTTCTTGGCCAGGCTCAGACGCCCAGGGGGGGTGGGTGGTTGGGGGGGGGGGGGGTCTACAAAGTCTGGAAAAACAATTCCCAGCGACCTGCAAACAGCCAAAAGTAAAACAGCCACATGGAAAACCCTTGGCCGCTCTCCAGAGCCAACAATTAAAATGAGCAATGTGTTAAAAAGCACACAAGGGCTGACGAGGACCCACTAATTTACGACAACACGGTTGTGTTTCCAGGGAAGTGAGTGATATATCATTAGAAATACACAATATATTACAGCTGCACAACACAACCCGGGAGAGAAACAGGAGACACAGGAAAAACACAGCAAACATCCCGAGTCAGCAAATCACCTGATGGGGGGGGGGACACTTCTCCTCACATTTCTCTACGTGAGATGATTTAAACTTCTCAGGTCGGTTCCTCATTGAAACTGATTTTCCCCGGGAAGCAGAGGATAATCAAAGCGGCACAGTGTTGACTGAAAGATGGAGCCTGCATGATGCATGAGCAGCGAGAGAGCGACTGATCCAGAGCGTCTGAAGAAGATCAACATGAGGAGCAGTAATAATCTCCCAGGGATATTTACCTCTGATCATTTCTTCACGGTGATTCTTATTACTTCATTCAATCTGAGACAATGAAAAAACACAGAGTCATTAAAGGGAGAGAAATTGCTCAGTGGCACGAGGTCAGGGAATGAAAGACGAATATTCAAACGGGTTTTTTGAAGTGACAGAATATATTTTTCACAAGTAAAACATCGGTGACTTGAATACAAAGCTTTACCTTCTGGAGGTTTGCTGCTCAGTGGATTTCAGCTGATTGCTCAATGTCCCCTAGAAAAATAAACTCCTGAGTTATAATATTACTGTTCTTATCTCAATTCTTAATAGGTCAATACGGCACCTCTATTTCTTGCTGAGGTCACTCAACACAGTCTGAACCTGATTATAGCCCAACCTGCTAGACACAGTGGTCCGTCTGTGGGTTCGAGTCCGATGGTGTTTTATAATCCTCTGGACCTGTGAAGGTGCAGAGAGCGTCCAGTAGGGAACACGTCTTAATGAACAAGCTGTGTGTTGCACACGCAGGACAGAGGGGGGAAACAGTGATACGCACAAAGTGGAGGTGCACGGAAGAGCCGTGTGTAATGAGTGAACAGATTTTGAGATATCACATGCTAGCGTGTTATGCATATTTGATCAGGAGTCTGGTTGGGCCGCTGCTTCCCAACAGAACAGACAGATGTTGCAGGTGCCTCCTCTGTGTGAGCATCAGGGATACAAGTACAGCATCAACACCTGTGTGTGTGTGTGTGTGTGTGTGTGTGTGTATGTGTGTGTGTGTGTGTGTGTGTGTGTGTGTGTGTGTGTGTGTGTGTGTGTCTGACAGTGAGTTTCATAGGTCGGATTTAAAAATCTGCACAGGCTGATGAAGAGTCGGACGATCTCATATTTCACTTTAGAGCTGGTTGAAATACGGGTCTTAAATAAATGTGTTAAACCAAGGATTTACGTTGTACTGGATTTACTATCTGTAACGATTACATGAGGACGACTCTTATTTACATTCCTATTTCATATTTCTATAAGGGACAGATCTACATTCTTGAAGTTTGTCCCCACAGCTTCTAAAAGGAAAGTTGTGGTTGCGGCTCCGTTGTCGTCAGCTGTTGTAAAAACCCTGGGTCCACACATCCTGTGCAGGAGGAGGAGACACATCATCAAAGATGCTTTTCAGACATGCACCGAACTTTAATTGATTTTGTCTTCGGCCCTAATGAGAAAAATGACAATTACGAGTCAAATACTCAACATGAAATAAACCTGAGAACCGTTTGAGCCCAGACAAGTGGAGCTGGAGCCGGGATTCTTCATGTTCCCTTCATCTAAAGGTGGAAATCTACTTCTGACCTCCTGCAACATGAGGTTTGTGTGATTGCTTTACAGACCATGTGGTTGTGTGTATGTGTGTGTGTCTGTGGTCCATGTGTTACTCATGTTGTGGGGACCTACATCTGTTTTTAACATTCTATTACAGGGACTTAAAGTGACTTGTCGTCCTTATGGAGACAAAAAGCTAAAATGTGTTTGCTAAGATAAAAAAATCCGGATTGTGTTGTTGATCTTCAAAACAAAAGGAAGACACCTTCTCCTTGAACTTAAGACCAAAGTGTTTTCAACTCTCGGTGGAAGCTTGATGCACGTGCAGCGGGGAAATCAAAGGAGCGCCTCAACATTACCCATGAGCCAATAAGGCATGGGGATAACCTGGGGTCAAAGGTCGCAGGAAGCAGGGGTCCAATCGTAATCCTCCCTTAAAATATACACAACTGACGACGGACACACACACTTCACTCGAGTCCTGACGTCTTCACTGGGACAGAGGCTGATGTAGGTTTTGTGTTAAGTTGTTCAAAGTGGAGGTACATCAGGTTTAATCTTTAAAGTGTTTTCAAAGTTTTGAATTATATCGTTCTTAGTTCAGGTTGTTTGATTGATGTAGAGAATGACCCCTCCCCTCGTGCAGTGGCCTGGTAGAACCATGAAACACGGTTAAATGAGACGGCATTCAGCAGTGCTTAAATGTCAAAACGCATTTATAATATTTATAGCAATGTTTAGCTTCCATACACAACCGGATGCACCCCCACAGAACCAGCCCTTTGCCCCCGGCCACCCAGTCCGGGAACACAGAGTGTGTGCCAGCTCGTCTCTCCGGCCTCACACACACTCGTCCAGCATGTTATCATGTGCCGACCCTGGATGAGGCAGCTTTTGGCTAAAGCTGATCCTGTCAACGCCACGGGGTCGGGGTCCAAGATAACCGCCATGTGGTCCAGCTGTTCCCAGCACTCAGCGGCGCCCACAATGGATCGCTTGTGTTTCCCCGAGGCCGAGCGTCTGAGCCCGTCCTCGAGTCCTCGGGTTGCGTCAGCGCTGCACAGCTGTGAGGACGTGCACTGTGTGTGTGTGTGTGTGTGTTGTGACAGCTTCAAGTGAGTGTGAGCTATTTGTTTTTGTTGTATTACAAAATTAGACCAATCAACTGAATCCAGACAGATTTCTGGAGTTGGTCGACTGATGTTGTGAGTTGTTCAGAGTGAGTGTGTGTGTTTTTACCCTCACCAGTGTTTGTGTGTCTGTGTGAGAGCATTAAGCAGTGTTTACAAAAGGCAGATTACAATGGTGCAGGTGGGGGGATGTGTGTGTGTGTCTGTGAGTGTGAGTGTTTTCCCTTCACCAGTGTTTGTGTGTGTCTGTGTGAGAGCATTAAGCACTGTTTAATACTTGCAGGAAAGAGGCAGATTACAATGGTGCAGGTGGGGTACGTGTGTGTGTGTGTCTGTGTGTGTGTGTGTTAACGTGAGCAGTTACACACAAGACAGACAGGCTACAACTGTCGACATAAAAAATGAGTGTCAAGCAATTTGATTAGCGAGAGCTGGAGAGATACCAGAGTCAGATTGAACTAAATAGGAAGTTAAACACCTCTCTCTCTCTCTCTCTCTCTCTCTCTCTCTCTCTCTCTCTCTCTCTCTCTCTCTCCTAAGTGGATAACAAACCAATGCCATGTTTTAATCAAACCCTCAGTTGGTGTTAAATTATTATATTTTTTTAAACTCACAAACCGTGACATTGGAACAAACGGGTTAATTACTTTTTAAAGACCCGGTCCTTAACCACATTTGTTTTCTCTTTTCATGGAGTCGTAAAGTTCCTGTCCAGGGTGACCAGGGCCACGAGATTCACTCTAAATGTAAATACGTGGTGTTTTTAAATGGCTGTTAACCGGCCGCTCGCTGGAGCAGGAGATAAACCGGGTCGCTCGTTCTCCACGTGGGTCAAGTCCCTCATTAACCCAAATCAGCTTCTATCACATGGAGCGCCGCTACCGCAGACAGATAAACACGAGTTCCCTCAGTCTGCGGCGCTGCCTCTTCTTCTGATGTACGACAGATAGCGCTGAGTATAGGTGTTCAGATTAAACTGCTCATTAGGGAGTTTAAAGGAAAACAAAACAAGCTGATTGGAGATTCAAGTTCTTTCTCCTCCAGCAGGAAGTGGATTCCGCGGCCTCGTCCAGTGAGGGACGTTCTGTTTCTGAACAGGAACGACTGGAGGACGCAGCAGAACGCGATTCAGATCTTCAGTGTTGCAGGTACAGTGATGTATATGGTTTGTGTCTTTACCTGCTGAGACACAATCTAAATTGCATCAGCTCAGCAGTAGCACCATCGGAGTTGAGATTCCGATCGAACGTCGAGATGGGAAAGTTTGATGCGGTGGAGGGGATTATGTAATTTCCTTCTTCAAGCCTCGTTTTAATGCATCTGACCTTCTATCAGTGACGAGGAGGAAGTGGATCCGGGACATTAAGTCATGGGAGGAGAAGTGGAGGAGGAAAGATGAACAGAAAGCAGAACATGTGTCAATCAACCGTGATGTCACCCTTTGGTTTGAAACCTCCAGTTTGACCTTTTGTCCTGCACCATCTTCGGAGGAGCAGGGGGTGGAGCCTAACTGAGAGTTCGAGCACACTACACGCCCACTTACACCTTCACCCTGTCAACTGCACGAGCTGTCAATCAAACTGTGGTATGCCCCCCCCCCCCCCCCCAAAAAAAAAAAGAAACTAGAAATCAAGATCTTCTTATAGACTTCTTTTGGCCGCCCTCCCCTGTCCATTCTAGATGATACTGGTTTCAGGCACTTTCCAGACCCAGAGTCTACGTCTGTCCAGTCTATGGAACCCAAACACTGCCAATCACAAATGCCTCTAAAGCAGAAACAACATTTTTGATGAATGAATCTTCATTAAATAACAACCAGGCACTTTTCAGGAGCTGATATCTATAAGTGGGTGAAACTTGATGCATCCTGATTGAGTTAGTGAGGAATGTGGGGCCTTGGTGGAGGAATGTGCTCTACTGACTCACCTTCTATTTATTTTAGTGAGGACATGTCATGCTCTGGTTGTATTTCAAGCATAATCCCCGAACCTTACATTTGACAAAGTTAGTTTAACTGCAGATCTACTGCAATAGTCTGCATTATATCATAGTACCGGTCTAAATACTCGAATATATACTACGTGTGTTTCCAGTTGTTACATCTTGTGTTTCGTTCAGATTCCATTCTTGTTGTCCACTACCACCCAGGTCTGAACGCCATCAGCTCACACACGACAGAGCACCAGAACCAGTGCTCCACAGTTCACATCCTGTGCCTGGTTTCAGTCCTCTGGAAGGAGGAGGTTCCTCTGCTGGTTCCCTGCAGGGACGTCTGACACGGTGCAGGACACCTCCTGGTTCCAGCCACGGTTCATCCCTGTGATTGGACGTCCTGCTGAGGAGCCGCTGACCCTGAATAGAGTGAGAGGCGAAGGAGGAGAAGGAGGAGAAGGAGGAGAAGGTTGAGCAGAAGAGGAAGAGAGACTCAGGATGAGTGGCAGTGGGGAGGATCTGTACACACTGGGATATATGATGTTACTATTTAAACATTTCCACAATATATTTTAGAGTAGGACTTCAGAGAATTGTTTATCTAATCTATCCATACTAATCAGATGTTAGACAATGTGAACTTTAGATTAACTTTGCACTGAATTAATGAGAAAGTTCTTCAACAGCATTTCAGCGACAGTTGTGATCCCTTCATCTCCGTCAGCTGCCTCTGATGATCCCCTCATGTACGACTCCTATTTCCCAAATGTTCCAATTAAGTCTATGGATAATCAGAGTTATTGCAAGTGTAACTTCCGAAGCCAGATGATAAGGGACAGAAACTACACACAGAGGACTGTCCTCCTTTCTAATTATCTTGTCGGAGTCCAGAAATGACCCTGAGGCTGCATCCACCCTGAACGCACCACCTCTGCTGCTCTGACAGTGTTGAACGCACCATGGTAGCATGGGGTACTTCCTGTTATATGATGGATATTATGTCCCATTTGCATCTTAAAGGCTTGTTTGTCCTTGTTAAGAGACTATTGGACATTATGGATTGAGCTCTCAACGAGGACAGAGTTCACAAGAACATCGTGCCCACAGAGAACAGTGTGTGGTACATTGTGAGGAATTACAGCAGCAGCAGTGTTCACTCTCTCTCTCTCCCACACACACACACACTCACACACACACAGAGCTGTTCCATGGACTCTCCTCTCAGCGGGGATCCCCTTCCCCTCGGCACTGAGCCGACACACACCGCAGAGCGTTGACAGCAACATGCTGATGTCTGTGTCACGGCTTCCCCCCCCTCTGCTGCCTGCTCCACACTGACGACAGCAGACCTCCTACATGCTCTCGCTCTTTATCTCTACACACTCTTGTGCGTGTGTGTTTTATTTACACACAATGTTCTACAGCATCATCACAAACCAATGAAAAGGGTCAGATTCGTAGAGTATGTTTTTTGGTCTCTTCTGTGATGTAGGACTCTGCAGGAGTCTGAGGGAACAATTATAATTGTTCCTAATGGGCAGAGACAGAGGCCGACATCATGTTGTGAAATCTAGATATAAACTACAGGCTTCATGTACGACTCTACAATCAACATCCAGTTATAAACAAACACACAAGCGGACGGGGCAGCCCTCAGGTGAACACGCAGCCGGGCCTCCAGGTGGTCCGGGTTCTAACATCTGTCTAAACAAGGAGATCCTCCATGAGAGATTTGGATTTCACGCTCAGCCACACTGAATCCTTTTAAAGATGCTGCTGTGCCGGACGGCTTCTCCACAGCCTGGTGGAGAAGTCATTCCTCTGACAGGACGGAGCAGCCAGCGGCTCATTAGGCAGCGCTGCCCCGAGGGCTCGGCTCCAGCTCTGAGACACCGGGAGGCTGAGGTTTGAATCCCTGAAGTGTGTGTGTGTGTGTGTGTGTGTGGGAGAGAGGGGGAGAAACAAAGGGAGAGACAGTGAAAGGTGAGGGAGACAAATGGAGATATCGATGGTTAGCAAGGTCTGAAGAGAGACTGATTCATGGACTGTAAATAAAGAGGGAGTGAGTCTGGTTCTTCCATCATGACATCTCAGATATCGTTTATATCAAATAAGAACTTATAACCATACGTCAGTGTGATCAAAACTAAAAGGACAGAAAACATCTTGAATTGAACACGTTCTTTTAACACCATTTTTTAGTTTGGTCTACGTCCCATCTGCTAACACGGAGGAGATTGGGTTACACTGTAACACTGCAGCCAGCCACCAGGGGGCGATCCAGAGGACTTTCTGACTTCTTTATCTTCAAACCCTAGTATGTCCTTACTGCAGGTCGGGTAAAAGTTACGTTTCTGCGATTTCTCACTCACGTGAAACTTGATGAATTCTGGAATATGAGAGCCTTAAAGCTCCCCCACCCCCCCATTCCCCCCCTGCAATTTGAACTCTGAGCAAAGGCAGATGACAACATCGTCCATAAGACGTTGTCCATATTGGACTAAATCAAAGAATAGACTTGTATCCTGTTCACATGAGTCACCTGTTGATGGTTGAGTTGTTTTGATTGATTGTGTTCGGTAGAGTTGTGATTAGGATTCGGCAGAATACGGCGAAGGTATATTTCTTCGCTGTTTCTACAAAATCCTTTAAATAACATCCACGTTACATCCGGACGATGACACACCTCCGTGATTTTATGTTCAGTGTCAAAACTCATTCAGTCACGATTGTGTTTCCCTCAGAACAGATGTTCGTTGTCCTAACGTAATCCTTCAATATCGTAATTCAAGTTTAGGAAGTTTTCAGGCATGAACTGTTGCACTTGCTCTGAACTTTCTAGAAATTTTTTATATTCCCAAGTGGATCTTCATTCTTACACAAAGCAATCTGGAAGAATGTTAAACTGAGCTGTCACATAATCTTCAGTATCTCAACCTCACTATATATATATAAGTACACATTGTTGTGGAATATCAGCTGCAGCTACACACTTTTAAATACTTTTTACTTTGTGTAGTTTTCAGAGTTGATTGTGTAGTTTGTTGCACCTGGCTGTCGCCCCCCCCCCCCCCCCCCCCCCATGTAATCTGGCCTGGTCTTCAGTGTGTTAGTGGAACTGCAGTGAACGTCCCTAATCAGCTAATGGACAAATAATCCCCCAAAGCCCCAAACTGCATTTAGTCCGAAGCTTTCCGATGCTAACGAGCCGTAAACAGACAAGGAGAATGGTCAGACAGCACAATACACACTTTAAGAAACAACCTCCCCCACACACACACAGAAACACGCACACACACACACACACACACACACACAGCTTCTGTCTGAGCACATGCTTCTTACTGCCTGTGTGTAACCTAAGTAATGGTTTAGTTAATAAAAAGCTGTAATGGTGAATTCATCTAAACTCAGCTAACAAGGCCTTTTACAGGAAGTTGATTTATCTGTATCCAGATAAAGACTCACAAACAACTTTAGTTTGTGAGACACAACTTCCTCGGGCCAAGTGTGTAGTAAATTAGATGAACAATTTGCCAGATGTGCGTTCCACAAACAGACAAAAAGAAAGATAGACGTTTGAAAGAAACCAAATTTAGTTAAATCCATGTCTGAAAACGTCTTTCCTGTCTTTTCTCCTCCTCCTTTCCTTCCCTCCTCTGTCCTCTCTGTCCTTTCCTCCCTCATCTCTCTCCCATCTCCTCTTTGTTTAAGGTCAGCGGCTTCTCGATGGGATTTCACATCAGACACATGGAGTGATGGTGGAAGCAGGAGGGCGGCAGATCCTGATTGGCTCCCTCTGACCTTTGTTCTTGACCTCTCAGCGGTCCACTTCTCCTCCGGTCTTCTTCTTCTCTTCCTCAACATCGGCACTTTTCTCTTCCAGCCTCTTCTTCTGCAAATTTACCTCCTGTTGTTTCTCCTGCCGCCGCTCAGGCTGCTCAACGCATCTCTTCTTTCACCTTTTCATTCTCTCGCTCCCTCTTTTATTTTCCATCCTATGCTGTGCCAGAACAGTGCACTGGAATTGAAATCGATCTGGACACACACACAGACACACACACACACACACACACACAGACACACACGCGTTCTCTAACCCAAACCAGCAAATTCATTAATTTTGCTCCGGGAGACGTTGTGGTTTCTTCCTGACATGGACACGGACGTGTGTGACTGCCGCGGCTTTGTACTGTGGTGAATTGAATTTCTTTAACTGGGTGGTCATGGAGCGAGTGGGAGCTGGAAGCATCAACAGCACCGTCTGTTTTTAATCTGATTCCAGATTTTGATCCTGAAATGTGAGAAAATGAAGTGCTGTCATCTAAAGAATGACCGGGTGTCTATTCTAATGTTTTTCTTTCCATACATTGAATTATCATTTTACATAAAGGTTACTACTGCAGATCTCTGTGGGAGGATTGTGTAGTTGTGTGTCGACCGGATGGACAGAGGTAGTAAAACAATTAATTAGTAAAATCAGGAGACGTTAAGGATGGAAAGGAAATATTCTGAGAAGATACAAGCCTTTTTGTTTATCGATTTTGTTATTTAAAATTTTGTTTAATTCTTATATTAACTGCATAAATATTCTTTTTTACATTCACATAGATATCAATCAGACGAGCTTATAGAGCAGACCGACAAGTCTTTGGGAACCAGCTGAAAATCGTTTTCAATTAAATGAATTTGTCTCATATTACATGCACAAAATATTTCTAGACTTCATTGGAAAATAGATGTGTAACTGCATCAGGTGTTTCCAGACGAGCCAGAGAGGAAGACCACACACAGCCGAGGAGGGTCAGACACACACTTCCCCTCTCGTCTGTAAACACAAAGTTGTGTCTGTATCCAAACTAAAGAAACTTTCACTGCTGCTGAGACCACTTCATTCTCACTGAATGACTTCCTGCAAACTGAAGCTGCAGAAGAGACAATGAAGAGATTTGCATTTCGAGAACATGTGACTTTCTGCAGAGCCAGTTTTGAACCATGATTTTGCGAGTATCTTCCACAGCTGAGGACATTGGGTCAGATATATATATATGACAAATACTCGAGGTTCAGTGCAGGTCTGAAAGCAGCTCTAGAAACTCGGTTTAAAGGTGAAGGTTGCAATGAGAGACTTCTGAACACAACGCAGATAGCAGTGTTCACACCCTCCCTCCCGTCAAGGACACGTTTGTCCACAATGTTTCAAATACACGGGACCAGAGGAACAAACATTTAACTCCTGTTTCCCTGCTACGTCCTTGAACCAGATCTTTGTTGTTTTTTGGACATGACCTGAGTTTAGAGAAACATGTTTACGTGTTTTCAGCAAACTTCTGTTCCTGCTGTGGGATACACATCTGTAAGGAATGCAATGGGATGGGACGGATCACAGTTTGATGAGATTTGGGATCATTGACCTCGGATGTGTGACACATTAGAAACAGGTGAGAACAGAAGAGAGAGTAAGAGAGACACAAAGAAGTTTCAATGTAAGGCAGGAAATAAAGAACTCAAAGTGCAAACAAGGATTTAAGTACATGACAGAAAAACTCCATAGAACAGAAAGATTCACAAAGTGTCCAAATACAAAAAGTCTCTCAAAAGTCCAAACCTAGGACAGACACTTGCCTTATGCTCACTTATTTGACTGTTTACGAAGCCACATCAGAGGACACAGTGGTTATTTAATTAACATATATTGACTTTATTAGTTTGTTAACTCTCTTGTTTATAGGTTTATATTTGTTCTATTATATTTAGTATTTGCTGTGTATTCTAGTACTTTAAAGTGTATCATTAACTGGGAGTATGTACAGTTTTTTTGTACTTTTTATGTTTATTACATTCTATTTTGATTCTTCGTATCTGTTTTATTGTTTCTTCGCTCTACGTGCGACACCCCTGATGTGCTGTAACACAATAATTAACCAATTTGGGATCAATAAGGTAAATCAATCTATCTATCAATAAGGTGAGCATCAAGCTAAACAATAGCTACCGATCATGCATCATAATTAATAACCTTTTTGTTGTTGAATAAGTATGTTTTTTGCAGAGACGTCTAATCCTACCTGCAAAAGGCTGCAGACGTAATCCTGGGGGGGGGGGGCAAGATCCCCTTTCAAAAATCTCTGGAAAGTTGGTGGCTAATGAATCTTTATGTTTCCGTGTTGTGGTTGTGCAGTTTTAACCATGACAGCAGTGTTGTGTTTGGTTTGTCACGTAGCCTAATGCCAGGACCAGCGAGTCATGCTCTTGGCAGCAGGACAGCTGCAGACATCTGGCTGACAGTGGCACTCAGAGACGTTAACCCCTTCTCCGCCTGAACGTCAGTCTGCAGACACAGAGCTGCACGATGCATTAAAATATGTTTGTTTGTTGTTATTTTCTTTACGGCGATGACGCCTTATAAGTTCTTCCTCACTTTTGAGCCCTGTCTTTTCTAACTCTGTCTTTTTTTTTATTCCAAATGAGTCTTCCTGAGCTTGTGTCCCATTCAGTCACTTTCTGAATCCTGTTAACATCGTCTTCATTATATTTATTTTGTGTCTTTCCGTGTGCGCATGTTTACAAATAGGTTTTAAACATTTGGTTCTTATTTGTACCTTTACTGCTGCAACACAATTTTCCCCACAATGTGACTAATACAAGTTATCTTATCTTGTCTCATCATGGACGTCTACAGAAAGAAGCTGGTTTTACTCCCCCCCCCCCCCTCCCCCTCCATGTGTCACTCAGGATAAGTGTCAGCCAACTGCCGCAAATGTAACGTAAAACATTTCCACCGCTGACAGATTCCCCGTTGAGTGATGGTATATGGCTTCGACTCAAAACCTTCAACGTTTAACCCTCAAATTAATAGCAGCCTGTGGCAGATAGACAAGACAGATAAAGATGCAGGCAGCCAGTTTGACAAGCTGGGACAGAGACAGACAGGCAGGCACGCTCCCTCCTGGCAGCTCTGCTACAGCCACAGAACAGCCGGGAGAATGTAGCTTCCACCAGAGGACAGTGATTTGTGTCGTGCCTCTGAGCATTTTAAACTACAGTCCTCCGCTCTACAAACTGAGCTAAAGCTATCGAGGGATAGGACAGTTTTTCTAGTGAATCATACTTATGGAAGATGTTAGTATCCTGGTTAGAAAATGGGAACATTTTCATCTATTGTCAGAGTCCCTGTGCTAAACATTCAGGAAATAAACTGCCCCTCCCCCTCTACTACCCTTTGGTTCATTGAGGTACCCTGATACAGGTGTGAACGAATGCCCTTATCTATCGAGTCAGTAAGCCTCATATGCAAATTTCCATCTGTAAAAGAGTAATCCTTCGAACCGGAATTGAACCAGTGACCTAAGGATGTCAGCATATGCATCCTACAGTCCTCCGCTCTACCAACTGAGCTATCGAAGGGACATAACAGGCACAAAAAAAGAGTGGGTATTCTTGGAATTTGTTCGTATGCTGGTTCGAAAACGAGGAGTATTTGTAAGTGTCTTTAGAGTCTCTGTGCTAAACATTCAGGACATTGACTGCCCGGCCCTCTCTACCTGCCTTTGATTCATTGAGGTATCCTGATCGAGGTGTGAACGATCGCTGTTATCTTTTGAGTCATTAAGCCTCAGATGCAAATATCCCCCTGCAAAAGGCTCCTCCTTCGAACCGGAGTTGAACCAGTAACCTAAGGATATCAGCATATGCAACCTACAGTCCTCCGCTCTACCAACTGAGCTATCGAAGGGCTAAAACAGGGTCTCTAGTGAAACAATTTTAATGAAAATATCAGTATCCTGGTTAGAAAATGGGAACATTTTCATCTATCGTCAGAGTCCCTGTGCTAAACATTCAGGAAATTGACTGCCCCTCCCCTCTGCTTCATTGAGGTACCCTGATAGAGGTGTGTAAGACATTTCATATCTTTCGAGTCGTTAAGCCTCACATGCAGATTTCCATTTGTAAAAGTCTCCTCCTTCGAGCCGGAGTTGAACCAGCGACCTAAGGATATCAGCACATGTAACCTACAGTCCTCCGCTCTACCAACTGAGCTATCGAAGGGACAAATTCTCACAATAGGGTTTTTTTTTTTTGTTGAAAATATAAATTTCCTGGGTTGGAAAATGGTACATAGAGACTTGTCTTCAGAATCATTGTGCTTACCATTGCGGACATTGACTGCCTGGCCTGCCTGCTTTTGGTTCATTGAGGTATCCTGATAGAGGTGTGAACGAATGTCCTTATCTATCGAGTCAGTAAGCCTCAGATGCAAATTTCCACCTGTAAAAGAGTCCTCCTTCGAACCAGAGACCTAAGGATATCAGCATATGTAACCTACAGTCCTCTGCTCTACCAACTGAGCTATCGAAGGGACAAATTGGGCATAATAGTGTTGTTTTTTTTTGTTGAAAATATAAATATCTTGGGTTAGAAAATGGTACATAGAGACTTGTCTTCAGAATCATTGTGCTTACCATTGTGGACATTGACTGCCCGGCCTGCCTGCTTTTGGTTCATTGAGGTATCCTGATAGAGGTGTGAACGAATGCCCTTATCTATCGAGTCAGTAAGCCTCAGATGCAAATTTCCACCTGTAAAAGTCTCCTCCTTCGAACCGGAATTGAACCAATGACCTAAGGATGTCAGCATATGCAACCTACAGTCCTCCGCTCTACCAACTGAGCTATCGAAGGGCTAAAACAGGGTCTCTAGTGAAACAATTTTAATGAAAATATCAGTATCCTGGTTAGAAAATGGGAACATTTTTATCTATCGTCAGTGTCCCTGTGCTAAACATTCAGGAAAATGACTGCCCCTCCGCTTCATTGAGGTACCCTGATAGAGGTGTGTACGACATTTCATATCTTTCGAGTCGTTAAGCCTCACATGCAGATTTCCATTTGTAAAAGTCTCCTCCTTCGAGCCGGAGTTGAACCAGCGACCTAAGGATATCAGCACATGTAACCTACAGTCCTCCGCTCTACCAACTGAGCTATCGAAGGGACAAATTGGGCATAATAGTGTTGTTTTTTTTTTGTTGAAAATATAAATATCTTGGGTTGGAAAATGGTACATAGAGACTTGTCTTCAGAATCATTGTGCTTACCATTGCGGACATTGACTGCCCGGCCTGCCTGCTTTTGGTTCATTGAGGTATCCTGATAGAGGTGTGAACGAATGCCCTTATCTATCGAGTCAGTAAGCCTCAGATGCAAATTTCCACCTGTAAAAGAGTCCTCCTTCGAACCGGAATTGAACCAGTGACCTAAGGATGTCAGCACATGTAACCTACAGTCCTCCGCTCTACCAACTGAGCTATCGAAGGGACAAATTGGGCATAATAGTGTTGTTTTATTTTTTGTTGAAAATATAAATATCTTGGGTTAGAAAATGGTACATAGAGACTTGTCTTCAGAATCATTGTGCTTACCATTGCGGATATTGGCTGCCCGGCCTGCCTGCTTTTGGTTCATTGAGGTATCCTGATAGAGGTGTGAACGAATGCCCTTATCTATCGAGTCAGTAAGCCTCAGATGCAAATTTCCACCTGTAAAAGTCTCCTCCTTCGAACCGGAATTGAACCAGTGACCTAAGGATGTCAGCATATGCAACCTACAGTCCTCCGCTCTACCAACTGAGCTATCGAAGGGCTAAAACAGGGTCTCTAGTGAAACAATTTTAATGAAAATATCAGTATCCTGGTTAGAAAATGGGAACATTTTTATCTATCGTCAGTGTCCCTGTGCTAAACATTCAGGAAAATGACTGCCCCTCCGCTTCATTGAGGTACCCTGATAGAGGTGTGTACGACATTTCATATCTTTCGAGTCGTTAAGCCTCACATGCAGATTTCCATTTGTAAAAGTCTCCTCCTTCGAGCCGGAGTTGAACCAGCGACCTAAGGATATCAGCACATGTAACCTACAGTCCTCCGCTCTACCAACTGAGCTATCGAAGGGACAAATTGGGCATAATAGTGTTGTTTTTTTTTTGTTGAAAATATAAATATCTTGGGTTGGAAAATGGTACATAGAGACTTGTCTTCAGAATCATTGTGCTTACCATTGCGGACATTGACTGCCCGGCCTGCCTGCTTTTGGTTCATTGAGGTATCCTGATAGAGGTGTGAACGAATGCCCTTATCTATCGAGTCAGTAAGCCTCAGATGCAAATTTCCACCTGTAAAAGAGTCCTCCTTCGAACCGGAATTGAACCAGTGACCTAAGGATGTCAGCACATGTAACCTACAGTCCTCCGCTCTACCAACTGAGCTATCGAAGGGACAAATTGGGCATAATAGTGTTGTTTTATTTTTTGTTGAAAATATAAATATCTTGGGTTAGAAAATGGTACATAGAGACTTGTCTTCAGAATCATTGTGCTTACCATTGCGGATATTGGCTGCCCGGCCTGCCTGCTTTTGGTTCATTGAGGTATCCTGATAGAGGTGTGAACGAATGCCCTTATCTATCGAGTCAGTAAGCCTCAGATGCAAATTTCCACCTGTAAAAGAGTCCTCCTTCGAACCAGAGACCTAAGGATATCAGCATATGTAACCTACAGTCCTCTGCTCTACCAACTGAGCTATCGAAGGGACAAATTGGGCATAATAGTGTTGTTTTTTTTTGTTGAAAATATAAATATCTTGGGTTAGAAAATGCTACATAGAGACTTGTCTTCAGAATCATTGTGCTTACCATTGTGGACATTGACTGCCCGGCCTGCCTGCTTTTGGTTCATTGAGGTATCCTGATAGAGGTGTGAACGAATGCCCTTATCTATCGAGTCAGTAAGCCTCAGATGCAAATTTCCACCTGTAAAAGTCTCCTCCTTCGAACCGGAATTGAACCAGTGACCTAAGGATGTCAGCATATGCAACCTACAGTGCTCCGCTCTAACAACTGAGCTATTGAAGGGCTAAAACAGGGTCTCTAGTGAAACAATTTTAATGAAAATATCAGTATCCTGGTTAGAAAATGGGAACATTTTTATCTATCGTCAGTGTCCCTGTGCTAAACATTCAGGAAAATGACTGCCCCTCCGCTTCATTGAGGTACCCTGATAGAGGTGTGTACGACATTTCATATCTTTCGAGTCGTTAAGCCTCACATGCAGATTTCCATTTGTAAAAGTCTCCTCCTTCGAGCCGGAGTTGAACCAGCGACCTAAGGATATCAGCACATGTAACCTACAGTCCTCCGCTCTACCAACTGAGCTATCGAAGGGACAAATTGGGCATAATAGTGTTGTTTTTTTTTGTTGAAAATATAAATATCTTGGGTTAGAAAATGCTACATAGAGACTTGTCTTCAGAATCATTGTGCTTACCATTGTGGACATTGACTGCCCGGCCTGCCTGCTTTTGGTTCATTGAGGTATCCTGATAGAGGTGTGAACGAATGCCCTTATCTATCGAGTCAGTAAGCCTCAGATGCAAATTTCCACCTGTAAAAGTCTCCTCCTTCGAACCGGAATTGAACCAGTGACCTAAGGATGTCAGCATATGCAACCTACAGTCCTCCGCTCTACCAACTGAGCTATCGAAGGGCTAAAACAGGGTCTCTAGTGAAACAATTTTAATGAAAATATCAGTATCCTGGTTAGAAAATGGGAACATTTTTATCTATCGTCAGTGTCCCTGTGCTAAACATTCAGGAAAATGACTGCCCCTCCGCTTCATTGAGGTACCCTGATAGAGGTGTGTACGACATTTCATATCTTTCGAGTCGTTAAGCCTCACATGCAGATTTCCATTTGTAAAAGTCTCCTCCTTCGAGCCGGAGTTGAACCAGCGACCTAAGGATATCAGCACATGTAACCTACAGTCCTCCGCTCTACCAACTGAGCTATCCAAGGGACAAATTGGGCATAATAGTGTTGTTTTTTTTTTGTTGAAAATATAAATATCTTGGGTTGGAAAATGGTACATAGAGACTTGTCTTCAGAATCATTGTGCTTACCATTGCGGACATTGACTGCCCGGCCTGCCTGCTTTTGGTTCATTGAGGTATCCTGATAGAGGTGTGAACGAATGCCCTTATCTATCGAGTCAGTAAGCCTCAGATGCAAATTTCCACCTGTAAAAGAGTCCTCCTTCGAACCGGAATTGAACCAGTGACCTAAGGATGTCAGCATATGCAACCTACAGTCCTCCGCGCTACCAACTGAGCTATCGAAGGGACATAATATGTACAAAAAGTGGCTATTCTTGGAATTTGTTCGTATGCTGGTTCGAAAACAAGGAGTATTTGTAAGTGTCGTCAGAGTCCCTGTGCTAAACATTCAGGACATTGACTGCCCGGCCCTCTCTACCTGCCTTTGGTTCAATGAGGTATCCTGATAGAGGTGTGAATGGACGCTATTATCTTTTTAGTCGTTAAGCCTCAGATGAAAATTTCCACCTGTAAAAGAGTCCTCCTTCGAACCGGAATTGAACCAGTGACCTAAGGATGTCAGCATATGCAACCTACAGTCCTCCGCTCTACCAACTGAGCTATCGAAGGGATGACCCTTGTCTAACAGAGTAGATGCTTTCAGGAAAATATCCATATCCTGGTGAGTAAATAGGAAAATGTTCATCTATCGTCAGAGTCCCTTTGCTCAACATTCAGGTTATTGACTGCCCGGCACTCTCTAGCTGCCTTCAGGTCGTTGAGGTCCTTAGACTTCACATTACTTTTTGTCATATTGAGTTCAGCAGAGACATCATGTCAACAGATCGGTCTGTGTCTCTGTCCTCTTGCTCACACACTTTTTTCAGTGATAGATATCAAGTATCGCTGCTGAACTCCCTCAGAAGCCGAGTGCAGATTGGAAACTTGTTCATTACTTCGTAAAGAGCGTTCTCCACATCTGTTTTACAGCTGAGATCTCCCCCCCGCTGCCACTGAGCTCACTCTGTAATACAGTTTGTCGCTGGAAAATTCATAAATTAATATCTCTGCAGCAGAGATTGAGTTAGTTCTGTTTAGCAGAGGTTGACAGGACCCTTCTGGAAATTTGGTCCATGTCAGACCTGAGCCTGAGAATTCTGGGAAATGCATTTAGCACTGCTCCCACACAACAGAGGGAAATGCATAGTGTCAGAGTCCGTCCCTGCTGTAGGTTACCAACTCCCCTCTGCGCATGGGAACCCGTAATTTCCCCTGTAATTACATTCAGCACAGAGTATTAGCTCGAATGGAGAGGAATGTGCAGCACTCGCCCGGCCACCCCGGTATTGTCTATACTTCTGAATGTTGTGTTTGTTTTCAGTTGTGTTTTCTCTAAACCCAAACACTGGAGCCTCTCAAGGAAAAAAAGAGGAACGGCCACTGCAGTGGGCTGTGGGATCTCTGCTGCTGCTGATACAGATGTTTATTGGATTGACCAAATACTGATATAAGGTTTCATATGAGAGAGAGAGAGAGAGAGGACGAGTCTCCAGCACTGAGGTCAAGTTGTTTCTGAGCTACAAGCTATTTATAACATTAACATACAGTACATCCATTACTAAGTTCTTCATCCACCTCACAATAACGTGTTTTATCCTTGAAGAGATATGCAGATGCAGGTCACGTGTAAATATCAGGTGTAAATGAGTCTGTGTTCAACCAGACCTTTTTGTTTCGAGCCCTGGATTATCAGCAACTTTTCAAGAATGATTCATTGGGTTTAATTAATCCTACCTTCGGTTTAACAGGGAACAGTGGACAGTGAAAACCAATGAGCCTGAACACTGAGGAACAAACGTTACTGAACTGTGTTATAAGTCAGTAAATACAAAGTTAAAAAAAACTCTTGATTAGAGAATGAGTAGAGTAGAGTGAAAAACGTCCACCAAGGCCCAACAGTCCTTTTATTGAACCCACATTTAAATCAGCTTTCTGCTTTTTGTTTGGATCTGCACCAAACTGCACAAACACATTAATACAAGTCCCATAAATATGCATCATCTAGTTCTGTTTATTACTCCCTGGGAAACCAGAGAAAATGTGGTGATTTCATAGAAAAGAACTAATTTCACAAAAATGTATCAGTAGAGTTTGTGTAATGCTGCTGTTAATCAGACTTTATTCTGGACACACAATGGACAAAACTGGACATGAACAAGCGACAAAATAAAGTCAACAAATCCTGCATTCAAAAGAAAGAAATAACCCATCTCATTGGAAATTCAGGAGATCTAAACAATAGTTTTTTTATAATCCTGCTGACAAACCAACAATCCCCAGCAGCTCCTGAATGAAGGTCAAGAAGGATGACCAATGACCTTGTCTCAAGAATCCAGATCTGTCTTGCAAACACCCCCCCCCCCCCAGTCTTATGTAACCTCTGGTGGCTTCAGGCCAGTAGGATGTGTCGTGTCGGTAATGCTTGCTCAGTGGCACGCAGACACAAGCATCTGTCTGGTACTAAATCCATATTTGCACAGAGAGTGTTTTTTTTTCCACCAGTCACTCCCATATAATTACACTGCTAAGTGTTTCAGAGGGAGACAGGGGAGGAGATCTGGGTGGTCTCCTCACGTCCTCGCTCCCTCCAGCATGTCGACCAGAGACCTGTGATTCACCGTCATTAGCATTCCACCACAGTGAAGGATTGAGAGAGGAGCAGCCTCGACGTGTCCGTGTCTGACCCCCACGTCACATATATCTCTTATTTTGACAGTTTGACTGGATCGTTTACTTTTTCGGACGTTGATTAATATTTATCTTGTTGTTCCAAGTTGGTTCTTCCTCTAAAGGTGTCCTGGTGGTTTTGTGATCTTATATGGAACTTTCTGGATGCCGGATCAAAAGAAGAAGAGGAAAGAAGAAATATATTCTTAATTGGTTTTATGGTTTTGATCAATTCTACCACAGACTATTGTAAACTCCAGAATTACACACAAAACAAACCAGACTGATATTTTTGTATGCCCTGATTGTAACAGCGACATCAGAGACCTACAAGAACATTAAGTTGTTGGACACATGTGTTTGTGAAAGCTTCACCTAAGACACCTCCTTCAAGTGGGAGTTGAACCAGCGACCAGCTAACAAAGTTAAATTGATGCAATGAACATAAAACATATTTTTTGAACAGATATGTCTCATGTCTGATCCTGTCGATGGCACGATGGGAACTCTGGGTAACATGGAAATAATACAAATGCATCCCATTATTTGTTTGTATCTGCTTCACGAAGAAAAGCCTCGAGCCGGAGTTGAACCATCAACCTAATGATGTCCGCTGTGTTCAGGTGGAGGTTGGTTTTAAACCAATGAAGGTGTGATCCCGGTTCAGGTGAGGAGAACACAACGTCAGCGGGTACAACACAAACTCCCAGCAGAGACACACACATGCTCCTCATGTCCAAGTCTCTCCTCGACAACAGGTGCTTGCTTTTTTACAACACAACACAACCGCTTCAGCCTCGTCAGTCAGAATATGATCCAAACGAAAGCTCCTCTGTTCGGCTGTGCTGCCATGACACTGTCAGGACAGCTATTTCCTGCAGTCACACAAAATTAATGTTGGCTTCATGCAAATGTTTCAACCTCAGCTCCCGTTTCCTGTTGTGGCATTTATCTGTCATCCGTGATGATTTATAGTTTGGAGCTTGGGCCGTGTGCTTGGACTCTTCTGCTGCACGTCCTCTGAATGATCCGGGGATTTGAGTCGTGTCACTCGTTGTTATGCTCTGGAAATAAAAAGAGCATCAATTTAATTCCTCGTTCAAAATGCAGCCATGGCTATTTAGCTGCAGTTGCTGTCTTTCCAGATGCTTCAGCCTGGAGCCATATTGACTCCTGCCTGTCTACCGGTCAGCATGGCCGCAGGCGCTGCTCAGGCACAGAGACATCGGTCTGCAGAGTCAGGCTCACTTCTGATTGGACGGATCCATGGGCAGAAACTCAGAGAAGGGCCCCCCCCGGGAACCCACAAGGCCATGTTGTGGTTCCTCACTCGTGCTCCCTAACCCTTTCTGCTGCTGGGTCTGAATACTGATTTCATATTGATTGATTCCAGCTCACAGCTGCAGCTCTATCTGACTGTGACACTTTTTATTCTGCTCCCAAAAGTGTGATATACAAAAATATACAAACTCCATGAAAGGGATAGTTCACCTAAAAATGAAAAATGCACCCATTATCTACTCAGCACTTTGCCGATGGACAAATCCCTTTTTGGAGTCTCAGGGGTAAACAGGGCTGCAGGAGAATCCATTACAATTTAAGTAACTGGTGACCAAAAACCACAACATTACTTCTCACGTGGTGTCATCCGAGTGTCTGCAAGCCCCCCAAGTTATATTCAACTTGAAACTGAGTCATTTGCACAAGTTTTAAGCCTAAACGTCCACTGATATGCTCCAGGTGCATTCAGGGACCGACAGAAATGCTAATGTTCGCTAGCTTAGCCATTTCTGGTGGATTTAAGGCTTAAAACATGTTATAACAACATAACGACCATGTGAATGCTTTGGTGATGATGGAATACAGGGGCACACAGCTTCATCATCATCTTAAAGCTATAAAAAGTCTCCTCCTTCGAGCCGGATTTGAACCAGCGACCTAAGGATGTCAGCACTGCTCCTCTACAGTCCTCCGCTCTACCAACTGAGCTATCGAAGGGATACAGAGTATGCTAGACTGTAAAAGCTAAATTACTAAATTTTAGTTGCAACTATGAACTGTAGTAGAACATACACACAATGCTACATTTATATTTGGAGAAGTTTGACTCTTGAGCTGCTCGTATGTTACTAAAAAGAAAACCTTTTGTTAAAGCTGAAAACCACACGCTTGCGATGTTGCTCTATATTCATGTCCTTCGCCCTCGCGCTTATGCAAAGCCACCGTGTCTTGACTTGACTCGACTGAGCCTGTGAATAAATCGTGGCCCAGCTGTTGACTAATAGTCCACATTCACCGCTTAAAAAAACACCATGTCACCACTCCTTGTGTCCAGAGTGGGTGGTGAGAGCAGGGAGGGGCTGGCCTGGTAAATAGGTTGGGGGTTGGGGTTGGGGGGGTTGAAGTAGGAGGCAGCATTGTATTGTTTGACTGACAGTGGGACAGCGAGGGGGAACGGGTGGCCCCCGCCCGGAGACAATGACAGCACGCTGCCTCTCTGCTAAGCCCCCTTTCTGTGGTCGGGTGGGAAACTCCATACAAACAGCCATCACCAGTTTGATTCATGCCTTTATTGTGACTTGGGAATCTACTCGTTGGAAATGTGCCACAGACTCACATGGCACATTTTTGTGGATTGTCAGGAATACTAAGAGGGGGGTTTCAGGGGATTTGCTCAGGTTGCAGGGTCTGAATGTTTGTGATGCAGATGTAAAAAAACAGAAGAAAAACAGTACACAAAAAATCCCTTATCTTAAAACATTTGGAATCTGCAGTAGTTTGCGATATCAAAATTTTGTTTAATAATCATTTATTTGTAGTTTTGAGTTTGTTATAGATTTTAACAGCGTAAATTTAAGATATTGTGACTTACATAAATTGCCTAGAGAAGAGGATTGACTTTATATACAGGCCATCAAGTTGTTGAAAAAATATATATATTTTTGTTTTATATATTCAACTGCTCAGTGTAAAATTATAATCTTTACTGAAAAAGATTACTTTTAAATTATGTTGTACTTGTTATTTTTGTGTTTAGATAGTTTCGTTTTATCATTAGTTGTCTCTGATTATAATTTAATTGTCTTTAATGTTTTCTAGTTTATATTTGTCCTCTTTGTGAGGAACTTTGTAACGACTGCTTGGAAAGTTATTCTTATATTATTATAATGATCCTTATGGCTGAGTGTTGTTGGCTTATTACTTAAGGGCACACATGAGAAGTCCTTCACATGATTTTGTGCAAAACAACCGAATGTTGTCCGATACACTTTCATTAACTTAACGTCCTTTGGCTTGTCAACGCTCTGTTTGTATTCAAATTGTTTGCTGCAATAAACAAACAGTTAATCGTCTTATTCACTTTGCTTAACTGGGCTAACGAGGAAAAACTCAATCTGGGCTTTAGCAGAAACACACCTCCTGAGGTCGGGGCTGTTTATTCAGAGGCTTAGGACTGTATTCAGAGAGGGGGGGTGGGGGGGCTGTCAGAGTATCTGCTTACATTCGGCCCAATTAACAATACAATAGTGCCGGGATTTGCAAAGAATAAGGTAAGCCTATTTGTCCGCATACATCTGTTAATTATTAGTGTAAATTAGGTCCCAAACTATAATTATCACCTACAATTGTGTGAGAGAGGAAGAAGGAACGTAACTGTCATTAATTGTGCTTAAAACTCTGTCAACACTAATTAGTCGTGAGACTCGTCTGTGCTGTTGCTGCCACCCAACGACTCATTACACTGGCCGGCAGCACACACAGTTCCCAGTCATACTGGTTCAGCTGGTCAGCCTTTCAGCCCCGGCACACAGAGACACAGGGAGATGTAATGTAATCTGGCATGAGGTCATACAAATGTGTGGGCAAATCATTCCCACTGAAGAAAATGATACAGTGGGACTGGCACTGATAGGGAACCTGTGAGAAAACGGCCACAGAGAGAACAAGTGAAGAAACGTTTCTCTGTTTGACCTGCGGAGGAGAAACGTGACAGAAGAACCTGTGGCTGCCGAGTCAGGGAGTTGGAACACGAATGTCAAGAACAACACTAAGCTGCTATTGACGAGTGCCTCATCTGACTGGGTCAAAAACTCTATGGTTTATTGGTAAAGTGGACACAGTAAATGCGCAACACTTTGTTTTATCTGTAAACTTCACCCACAAAAAAAACAACTGGGACTTGTACCAGCATCTTAAGGATGTCAGCTTGGTTTTCTCTCCTCCAGCCCTCCACTCTACCAAGTGAGATATGAAAGAGACTAGGGCTAGGGCCTTAGCCGAGACAAACTAAAGAAAAGATGCATTCAAATCTGCCACTAACAAGCTCTTCATGTGGCCGATGGCTGTAACAGTGACTTCACTGAGTATGGGAATGCTTGGTGGAGGCAGAACATTTAGTCAAACACGTTTTCTCGGTAAAAGCTTCACTTACAAATTGTATTTGTGTCGCCAATATTCACAAATCAGAATGAGTCTCATTGAGCTTTACGAGGTTAAGCTCTAGCATCTGAGCTAAAGCTGAGCTACCAGGGTCTGAACAGCATTTAAACCACACACAGAGAAATTAGTCCGGACTAGTTGAGGAGAGTTTAAGTTATATTCATTTAAAAGGTTGATATTCTCTGAGTTTGTCTGTGTGCTGTTCGGTGCTGGGCAGGTTGGTGGGAAGTTCATCAAGTTTCATTTCATCGCAGCTTTTAGATTAGAGCAGCTTTAAAGTAACTCCTTGTTGCCGTCACGTACTGATATCCAGCTTCCTCCTCTTTTTCCGTTTCGCTCGGCTGACAGCGGAATGCCTTGCCGAAGGACACTGCAACAGTCACTGCTGAGAGACAGGGTTTCCACACCCAGCTTCCCACACAGTCCGCAGGTTTGAACTTGTGACTTTAACCGGTAACCTTGATCTGTGAGGACGTCAGAGTTCACTTCCCAAATACAGACGACTTGATGTTTTACATCTCGTGTTTCTTCAGAGCTCGATGTCAACGTGTTGTATCTCAAACCACGAACCATTCACTGCTCCTGACTACCAGAGAGATGCAGTGTTTCCCCAAAGCAAATTACCTTAGATGAATCAGAACTTTCACATCAGCCTGTATCTTTCTTGATGCATCATAATGTTTGTGAAATACAAGATGAAAACCAGTAATTGAATTGTGATTAAACAACATATTTAGTCCAGTCCTGGAACTCACTAAATCAAGTCTTTCTGGCTCGTTCAAAATTCCAGTTCCAGTCCATCTGGAAGATGAGCTGTAAATTCAGTTTGCATATGCTGAATGTAAAACAGATTAGTTGTTGTACGACCTTCACTTCTCTCCTCCCTGCAGGCGACGAGCTGGCCGGTGCATTAAGTTCACCTGCTTGTCACTACTCAGCAGATTCTGAGCAGCTCGTGGCCCAAACCACAGACTACAAATAATTCAGGACATTAACGGACCTCTCTTCCTGCTTTGGGCCGTCGAGGTGCCCTGACTGGAGGTGTGAATGGCAGTTTGATCTCCTGTGATTGTTGAGCATATAAAATAAACCTCCTTCGAGCCGGAGTTGAACCAGCGACCTAAGGATGTCAATTTAAAACCTACAGTCCTCCGCTCTACCAACTGAGCTATCGAAGGGATAAACCTAGCATTACAGTGATAGGTTTTTTTCTAAATTTTAAATATACTGGATAGAAAATGGGAACATAGAGACTTGTCTTCAGAGTATTTGTGCTAAACATTCAGGACTTTGACTGTCTCCCTCTCATTGAGGTACCCTGATAGAGGTGTGAACAAACGTCTATATGTTTTGAGTCGTTGGAAAAGAGTCCTCCTTCGAACCGGAATTGAACCAGTGACCTAAGGATGTCAGCATATGCAACCTACAGTCCTCCGCTCTACCAACTGAGCTATCGAAGGGATGAAACAGGCTGTCTAGTGAAACATTGTTCTAGAAAATGTCCGTATCCTGGTTAGAAAATGGGAACATTTTCATCTATCGTCAGAGTGCCTGTGCTAAACATTCAGCACATTGACTCTCCGGCCCTCTCTGCCTGCTTTGGGTCGTTGAGGTACCCGGACTGGAGGTGTGAACGAACTTCTATATCTTTTGATTTGTTAAGCCTTAGATGAAATAAAAAATGTCCTCCTGTAAAAGCCTCCTCCTTCGAACCAGTGACCTAAGGATGTCAACATTTAACCTACAGTCCTCCGCTCTACCAACTGAGCTATCGAAAGGATAAACCCTCAGTAATAGTGATGGGTTGTAAAATATAAATATCCCGGTTAGAAAATTCAAACATACAGACTTGTCTTCAGAATCATTGTGCTAAACAGTCAGGACATTGACTGCCCGGCCCTCTCTACCTGCCTATGGTTCATTGAGGTACCCTGATAGAGGTGTGAACGAACTTCTATATCTTTTGAGTCGTTAAGCCTCAGATGCAGATTTCCACCTGTAAAACAGTCCTCCTTCGAACCGGAATTGAACCAGTGACCTAAGGATGTCAGCATATGCAACCTACAGTCCTCCGCTCTACCAACTGAGCTATCGAAGGGATGAAACAGGCTGTCTAGTGAAACAGCCTAAATAAACATGTCCGGTTCCTGGTTAGAAAATGGGAACATTTTCATCTATCCACCCTGTGCTAAACATTCAGCACTCTGCCTTTGGGTGTTTGAGGTACACGGACCGGAGGTGTGAATGGCTGATGATATCTTGTGATCTTTAAGCATATAAATGACTCCTCCTCTGAGCGTGATTCGAACCAGCGACCTAAGGATGTCAACTAATAACCTACAGTCCTCCGCTCTACCAACTGAGCTATCAAAGGAATTAATCTAGCATTATAGATCTTTTGCAAAATGTAAATATCCTGGTAAGAAAATGGGAATATATAGACTTGTCTCCAGAAACCCTGTTCTAAACATTCAGGACATTGACTGTCTCCCCCTTATTGAGGTACCGTGATAGAGGTGTGAATGAAAGCTTTTATCTTTTGAGTCGTTAAGCCTCAAATTCAGATTTCCACCTCTAAAACAATCCTCCTTCAAACCAGAATTGAACAAGTGACCTAAGGATGTCAGCATATGCAACCTACAGTCCTCCCCTCTACCAACTGAGCTATCGAAGGGATGATACAGACTTTCTAGTGAATCATACTTATGGAAGATGTCCGTATCCTGGTTAGAAAGTGGGACCATGCCTCAGATGCAAATTTCTGTAAAAGTGTAGTTCCTACAGATGAACCAATCCAGATATTGGTGCCACTATCTCTCGCTGGTGATCGTTCAGGGACTAGGTTGCAGCAATTGCTTGACTAACCCCTGACCCTTCTATAGCATCCTATTAAAACCAAACCTACTTGGTCCCATCAGCTAACATGGAGGAGGCTGGGTTATGTTTTTTTTTCAGCTTGAAAAGATCTTTGCACAGAAACAAAAACTTGATCAGTCGATCACATGTTGAAAACAATGAACCAATGAGGATTCTGGAGTTGGATCAATATCAAGCAAACTCCGACAGCGCATTAGAAAATCCTTTCTTCCGTGAAACAATAGAGTAAAAACCGAAGAGAAAAACCCAAACAATAATCCCTGTATAATACCTACAGGCATATCGGCTATGGAGCTGCACTGAAACACCCCAAAATGAATTGAAACAGAAGGAGCTAATTGGATATCACATTTTTACAGATGCAGCCAACTCAACAAATTAACAAATGAGCCACAACACGGCACAACGCCGAGGGAACCAAGTTAATTTCCATTAAATGATAACACATTCCAGCCCATTCAGTTGCTCCTTTTATTTTATTATTTGCGTATTCATAAATTCCGGGCACGGGCGCATGAACCTCAACCTTTGTTAATATGAATATATTGTCATGCATTTGCATAATCCACTTCATAATCCACTGCAGCACTCGGCGGTGAGGGAGATAAGGAGGGGCAGCCACTGTTTCTCCTGGGAACGCTACACAGATAAACGGAGGAAGAGAGAGACGCACTTTCTGCTCCTATTATGAGATAAAAAAAAAGAGGAAGGCTTTGCAAAGTTTTCACTTTCCAATGCATTTCCCTTTCAGAGACAGATGGCGGTGGAATATCATTATTTGTATGTTTTTTCTTTTTTTTTGTATTTCACAGACATTGAAATTTACTGAATTTCCACCGAGACGTTGTGCATGGGTTATTTATGTATCTGCCACAACACAGCGGGCTGATTTTATTACGCCGCTGGAATCTGCTTCTTGCAGAAATTGTTTTTCACAGAGAAGCTGAGAGGCTGCTCGGCAGCGGGAGGAATCACACGGCGACAAATGAGCAAACAGAAAACTCCCAGCTCGTCCTGAACATCGCTAATGAGACCCCTTATAGCTTCAATGTGGATGGAAAAGTGTGCATGTGTGTGTCTGCACCTGTGTGTGTGACCCTCTGCGTGCATGAATGTGTGTGTCGTGACTGAGGCAGTGAAAAGCTCTCTTACCCCCCCCCCCCCCAAGTCTTCCTAAATTGGCCTCTGGGATGACGCCACCGCACAAGTACATCCATCCCCGCTGTGCTGCATGCATTCCTGGTGTGTGTGCGTGTCTCTCTGCATGTGTGTGTGTGTGTGTTTGTACAATGGCAACACTTCCTTTTTGGCCTAAATGGCAGGGAGCCCCAGCTATTGTGGCCTGATTAGGGCTCCCATTCAAGCTCTCTGGGATTTCTAATTGCGGGGCCTTGTGCGGGCGAACTCCCCCTCACTTCCCACCCTGCTACACTCCCCTGCTACTACTGTAAGACTTAATGAGACACAATTACTGCCCCCTAGGAGTCCTGGAGTGAGCCAATCACAAAGGCAGACAGAGACCCCCAGTGAATGGCCACTCGGAGGAGAAAGAGACAGAAAGAGGGAGCGGGAGGGAGGGGAGAATCACAAGCCCTCATTGTCCAGAGAAAGCAAAGAGAGAAGCCTTTTTTGGGGGGAGAAATATAAATGTTTTTATTTAATGCCGGCTCATAATTGGGCCCCTGAGAGGGAAAGGGAGAGCCAAAGGAGTGGAGAGGGTGGGGAGTTCAATAGGGAAAAAGGCCTGCAGGTACAAAAGACTAAGAATGACATGTTAGACGTGCTCAGGAGGAGGAGAGGGGAGGAGAGGGGAGGAGGTGGGAGGAGGAGGAGAGGGGAGAAAGAGAAAGAGGAAAGCCGACAACTAGATACTGAGGTGAAAAAACACAGGAGCAGAGGAAGAGAACAAAACCAAGTGGAAAAACTTGACAGGACTTTCTCCTTTTCTTCCCTTGTCACAGCTCTAAGCCCGTTCGGCGTGGGAAATGGCCGGTCGCTGAATGATGCGTGCCGGGCCAAGTGAAAAGCCGAAGCAGCGTTTCGGTTCAAGAAGTAAAATAATCCTGCATTTCAGGAGCTCTCTCTCCAAACCTGTGTGGGAAGCAACAGGAACCAGGGAAGTCCAACTGAAGATCTGCAGCTCTCCACTGTTCGGGAACATTCACTGTGTTATTCCTCAGGAATAGAGGCGATATTGTTTTGAGCACGTCTGGGGATTTTGAAGCGTTGTGAGGGGAGTTTATTGTGAAAGCCGAGCCGCCGTGTGATGTTCGCAGACAAGGAGGCTGTGAGACAACACCGAATAAAAGACTTCACGTCAGTCAGTTCTCTGGAGAAATGCTGCATTCCTGGTTGAGTTCACCGCACAGCACAATACTCAGCCAGCAGGAGAGAGGGCAGGTGGGACCTGACACACAGGGAACACATGATTAACTATTAATACAATAAAAGGCTTTTAAAAGTGTCTGAATTGATTTTCTCAAAGATGCACCTGTGAAGAGAAAGCACTGCATAATGTTTCCAAACTGTTTCGGCAAACTGAACTGGACACACACACCCACACACACACACACACACACACACACACACACACACACACACACACACGCTCATATACAGTAAATATGTTATATATGTGCTAAGTTTGGTTTCTAGTCTTATCGACTGCTCAAAGTCACATTCACATACTTTAGGGGCCTATTGGAGGCGGAGTGTCTTGCCCAAGGACACTCAGGCATGCGGCCCCCAACCTTCTGAGTAGTGGACGTACCACTCTACCTCCTGAGCCACACATGACATATCCCCTCTTTACTGATCTGATTGCAATTTAACTTGTGGCATCCGGTCTAGATTTTACGTAGAAGTCTCAGGAGGCTTCTGCTTTCAGCTCATTGAGAGTGGGAGAAGAAGCTTCTACTTTATATCCTGAGACATTTGTGTTCTTATAGTTTTTTGTACGTTGTTGGTACGAAACTCGCTTGCTGTGAATAACACGAAAAGTTCCAGAAAGCATTCGGAGCGACTGACTCTGACCTGAGTGCACTCTGCACAGGGAACGAGACAGCACCACCCAGGAGAAGCCGACCTCCCTTATCATGATGTGCGTTGTCACATCATCTGAACAAACAAAGGGTCGGAGCTCAGACAAACTCCCCGAGGAGCCGTTAGAGTGATGGAGCAGCTCCCGCCTCCTCTGATGACGCTCTGGGGAGAAGCTCATTTCACTAAATACATATTTCCTGCATCGCTCTTTCCTCGTGTCTTCAAATGGAGGATCCCAAGACATGCGAGTAAAGACTCAAGGCCGACATTTCTCCTCCAGAATCGTTTTGTTGAATTGAAACTCCAACCTGCAGCGTACACACACACACACACACACTCAGTGCCTTGGCCCCACCGTCCTCCCGGTGAGTGCAGCCTCTCAGCGAGTGACTGAACCCCCTTTGTTCGGTGGTGACCCTCTTAAGCGCAGGTTGAAGCCTGCAGCCATTCCACTTTGGATTTGGACCCTATCGCGTGTCACACGGCTAAGTCGACCAGGACCGGGCCTCTTCATTCAAACACACGGCAACAAGTATCCATTCACATCACAATGGACGCTGTTTGAGCTGTAATAACTGGATGGTCGTCATTATGAGCAGACACAGGGAGGCATCCAGAGGGGGCCGGTCAAAGACGACCTACAAATCATCTGTTTTTATTTGAAATGCCTTTCACCCAAAACAAAACGTAAATTAAAGTGGTAATACTTTAATTTACTAATAATTGTCCTTTTAATGATTGCGCCAATTAGCCGGGTTTGCTAAGTATAAGTAAATAATTTGCTCGGTAAGTGGTCGCACTTACGCAGCTTAAGTAACCAGGTTATAGCTGATAATAGTTTTTACCATATTCAAACTAGTTCATTTATGCCAAAGTCCGGGTGGTTACTTTCATTTTCGTATCTTTTTAAGGATAAGTTTAACGGATCTAATTTATCGTTGAAGATAAAAACATAAATTTATTAAATTAGCATCCAAACCATCAACACTATAGATAACTGTACAGAGATAAATTCGACTTATTCCCTCGACAGATCATTTTGTTATGATTATTATGAGTTTTCAAATGTGTTAAAATCAATGATCCAGTGGCAGTCACGTGTATTTGAAGTAAGTAAGTTATTGTAATTTGTCCTATACATTTTTATCCAGGGCTCAACCCTGAAGAACAAAATAAATACAGTTAAATCAACACAGTTTACAAAAGAATCAAGTCAAATTGTGAGAAATTGTTTTTGCGTTAACACGACCTCTGCTCCGGTGCCGAGATGACGCCACGTGAGGGCAACAGGGTTTCTTGATTCCAGTTCTTTTGTTCTGGAAACCAGTGAACTCATCTCACCTCTTTGGGACGAGTGTGTTTCAAAGACCGGTTCAGATGCTGTGTTTCTGGGAGCTGCCTTCATGTGACTGTCAGCCTGTTGCTGCTGGAATAACAAAATCTGAAACGTGCAAAGTGAAACACGTCTCAGTCAGTTTCAAGAGGCTCTCTGTGGGTTTCATCAGCCTCACCAGGTCAAACTGTGACTGGATTGACGAATGGGGATGTTTCCTGGAGCTACTTTTCAAACCTCTCCCTCATGTAGACCGTCCAGGAGAAGTTAGCTAATCCCTCACGTTTTTCTTATTTCCTTGATTTCCCTCGTTCAGCTCCACACGTTTAGATCCGGTAGCAGCTCAACGCAGAGGCAGGTCTGAAAGTACGACTATCACACTTGTTCTAAAAGTACAGGCTTTGTCGTTTGGAGGCGTCCATGTACTTTTGGAAGCTCCAGAAAATCTCTGAGAAGCTGGGTGAGGTCAGAGAGGGAGGTTCCTGGGTAGAGCAGCAGAATACAGACAGGACGTCTAAACCTCCAAGTTGGCGTCTTCCTCAGCGTCTTCTTCGTGTTTTGCTTTTCTTTTTAATCCTGAGATATTTGTATTGGTGGTTTTTATCAGTCCGTCGTGTGTCGGAAATGTTATTGACACGATCACTCGGACATTTAACTCAGGGGCTGGCAGGAGGATTTCCAGAAAATGTCCAGAGAGATTCATTCATCTCACACCAGGACTCAGAGACTTGCACCAACACAACATGTTCTTTAGATCCAACTGAGAACAGGAAGTCAATGCCTGTTGTCAGAGGTGTTGTTGCCTCTCACACCGACTCTCAGACCCGTTGTTGCTGCTGTCGACAATGAGCTTTGTGTGGTGTAGTGAACTCCTAAGAAAACATTAACAGCGTCTGCCTGGTATCACAGGTTGGTAATTATTATCCAACCTATCACTGAAGAGAGGGGTTGTTGGGCAGGGAGGCTGTTTGACGAATTCTTATTTCTTTGATGACTTTAAAGTTTAAAATTTGTTGTAAATGTTTTTGCGTTGCCCTGCACAGACGAACCCTTTGCAACACCTGTGATTCACTTTTCAAACACAAACACAGGATCAGCTTCATGAGGATCAAAAAAGGTTCTGATGATAAAAAGCAGAAAGAGACAAAAGCAGCATCAGGTTGAGTGAGTGTGACGTCCTTTAAAAAGACAGACGCAGTGAAACGGTTCCTGTCTCATGTCTCTCTCTGTCTCTTTGGCTGCAGCAGGCGTCTTCACAGCTGCAGCACGGAAAACACTTTCAAACTTTGATGTGTACCCGCTGAAAACCTTGATTGACACTTGTGTAGTGGCACAAAAAAAAACTTAGCAACACAACAAATCTTTCTAAATTCACAGCAAAGTGTTTTTTCCCCAACGAGCTGCAGATCAGATTCTCGTAAACAATCTCCTGTTTTACAGCCAGGCTGAAGGTGTCGGGTCAGGCTGCCCTCTGCTAATCATTATCCACCATTTCAAATCTTTAAATGTCTGCAGATGGGCCGTCGGCTCCACTGAGCGTGCAGCCTGAACAACAAGTGTAAACCATTTACCAGTATGCCCAGTGCTTCCTGCTGGCCGGGCAATTCAACCAATTTATTATTTGATTCTGTCACTTTTACCACCTCACGGGCCAATCAGAGATAAGGGAGATAATATGAATCCTCTGGAATGTGTATTGGTCTTATTTTCAGTCCTTTATGGGGATTTTTATATTCCTTACCTTTAGACTTAAGATTTAAAATCTGACCTGGTTGAACTCAACTATAAATTTATTAAATATGGGTTGATCTGTAAGGAAGCTAATTTGATAAAGTGTTTTTATTATAACGTTGACAACAATATCTTATTTTAAAACAGTGTTGTCACCTGAGTTCTTTCTATCTATTTTATCATTGATTGTTAAAGTTCAAGAATCAATCATAAAGATCCTCATAAATGTGGTTTTATTGTGGTTTACACCTGCAGACACATGTGTGAAGGATCTAATGTGTGATAACTTACACCTGAAACCAAATTATCGCCGTTAACATTAGATTAAATCAACCCTGGACTGCTGACACACACACTTAGTTTTTATAATACGTGATTGAAACTGTGCTTTCAGCTATTAGGCTCAAAAGATTAAAAGAAACATTACAAAGGTCATAAGCACTAATACGGGTTCGAAGGTCGTCTGTTCCCTTCTCCACGCCTTGTTCTGTTTGTGCTGAGCAGCTTTGCTCGGGGTTTTTAAAAAATGCAGCGGAAGTCGTTGAGTACTTGGAGAATCTAAATGTTTTGCTGCCGGTGGTTTAAGTGGTTAAATTAAATTACATTTTCCATTAGCAATTTCTGTCGTAGCATTTTCACCTCTGCAAAGGAGGTTTATGTTTTTGTTTGAATGTTTCTATTAATCAAAAACCACTGGATGGATTGTCATGGAACTTAGTGGAAGATGCAGTGTAGTCGCATCAGCTGATCCAGGAACTGTTTTACTTTGTCTGCTGCGTAGATTTAATTCAATGAATGGTGGTAGCGGGGGGGGATAAATCTACAAAACACAGCAGATCCTGAGATGTAGATGTTTAGAGTGAAAGACAATGAGTGAAGACTTTAATTTACAACGCAGGTTCGCACAAAACTGCGGCTGAAACCGAAACGAGGTCGGACCACGAGGATGGTCACAACTTTATGGATTAAAGCGAACAACAAATATGACTTCAACAGAAGAACGTTTTCAGATCTCTTACGTTATTGGGAGAAGTGTGAATATAAGAATATCTGCATAAAACCAGGTGTATGGAAAGGTGCCTCTCTCTTTTCCTTTCTTCCATCTGTTGTTCACTTTTCCTCCATCGTTCCCCGTCCCCTTTTTGTCCTCCCCTCTGCCTCTCTACCGCCCCCCCCCCCCCCGCCTCTTTCTCTCCCTCTCCCTCATTTGGCCGAAGCTAAATGTCTTGTGTGAGATAACATCACAGTAGGAAATTCCGCCTGTGTTGCCAGACTGCTCAGTTTTCTCCCCAGGGCTGGCAACAATGTGCGTCCTTCATAAGTGCCTGTGCAGCGCTCAGGATCTCCACTCATCCCCTGTGAGCCCGGTCAAAAGACCCGCCGGCGAAACCCAATGCCGCGCTCCCAGCTCCGCGCCAGAGCCCCAGCCGCTCGCCAGAGGGATTACTGCAGCGAGGAGTCCGGCCCACAATCATACATGTACTTGTAAACAATTTCAACAGGCCATTTGCAAAAAGCTGCGATTTGGTGCTTTAGCTATTTTGCCATACCAATTCTCTATGGGGAATATAAACGGCCTTTTCAAATTAAAGTACATAAAGATTCGCTGAATAGGCTCGGGTTGGTTTTTGGAAGAGTCGACTATTAGTTATGTTCTTTCAGAGGATTAGTTCTGATGCTCACGGCTCCTCAGGGAGAAATAACGTGCCACGTGATCCCGGTAAAACCAAAACCTTACTATGGTTCCTGTGGTTCCTGTACAGATTGATGTGGCTTCATATTTAATGCTCAGACATGATATCGTTCCTCTCAACTGACTCTCTGCAAGAAACAAAACAAGTGGGTCACAGTTCACTAGAGTTGAACTCCACGTGACGTGAACCAAGGGAGAAACCAGTACATCTTAGACTGGTTTTTAATTGACCTAAACATGCATGAAGGAGGGTTGGTCTGGGTGGAGGTGTGAAGTCTCTGAGCGTCCTTCTAGTCGAGGTTGGTGATTGGATGTTTCTCACCAAAATGCTTGTTTATAATGAAAGAGATTTCCCTCTGTGGAGATATGTGTTGTTCATCATTCATTTTGTAGTTTTGTGCCCAAATACAGCAGAATTTGAAATGTCTCCTCACACTTTGCGACTTTTAATGAACCGATAATATCTCAGAAAAACTCTTGTTTTTAATTGGCCTATATATTAAACAAGTAGGGGAATTATTTTTTTAAATCCTATATCTCAGTCACATTTGGAGATGGTTTTATTTGATGTGTCAGCTTCATCAATTTGCTCATTTCAGTGGGAATTTGTAGAAAACAGCCAGTTGCATCACCCCCCCCCCCCCCCCCCATCAGGCCCACCCTGTGTGGCACTGAACCACAGAGTCTCCCAGCAGGACGACTCCCGGTTGCTTGTGAGATTTTCACAAAAACAAAATCCTTCCCTGTCGAGCCTCTGTTGTTTCACCCTCACTGCATTTAAAAGAATAAATAATCAGGCACCCAGAAAAATGAGAAGAATGTTTTTCACATCCGAGCCTGAATTCCCCAGAGACAAATTGTTTGTTTTTTAAATACTCTGGAGAATGAAAGCTTCTCGAATGCACAGAGGCTCCAGAGGCTCAGGGACGTGGAGGAGCTGCTCTGTAAAGTCTTCACTCTGGATTCCAGAGTCAGACGCTCGCTCCGGAGTCGCTGAGAGAAGAACGGATGTGTAAGTCAACGCTATATGACAAACCAGTGGAACGGTCAGGTTGCCCAGACGGCTTCTCTTCATCCGTGAAGGGCCACGGGAGCTCGATAGCATTTATCCGCTTCCTGTAACGTAAACACTGATTTAAATCCAGAGTCTTTATTTAGCCGTCGCTGCGGAGCACCACAACACACGGCCTCACCACAGTAACCAAACAGTTACCTTCAGCGTGCCCCAGATTAGTGGGTTGTTGTCTGGGGAGGATGAAATGTTTTACCCTCTGTATGGTTTCAAAGGGTTTTATGTATTTAGGGTTTTGTCTCTAAATGTGGAGCGTCTGCGCCATAAGCGCCCGAGCGCTCTTTGACAGACAGGGAAGGAGTGTCTCAGCCTCGCAGCCGGCCGTGACCTCTGGAGCCGAGTTCAGGGGCCAAAGTGTTCGTCACTCTGTCATAGAGCGTCCACCACAGAGCAGCAGGGAAACAGAGGGAAGCCTCAAGACTCCCTGTTCCTCCAGGCAGCGTGAATACACATTAATGTAAATGATTGTGCTCAAGAAGAAGAATTATCGATCACAGCCGCCAATCGAAAGACTCTTTTGATAGATAGATAGATAGATGGATAGATAGATAAGATAGATAGATAGATAGATAGATAGATAGATAGATAGATAGATAGATAGATAGATAGATAGATAGATAGATAGATAGATAGATAGATAGATAGATAGATAGATAGATAGATAGATAGATAGATAGATAGATAGATAGATAGATAGATAGATAGATAGATAGATAGATAGATAGATAGATAGATAGATAGATAGATAGATAGATAGATAGATAGATAGATAGATAGATAGATAGATAGATAGATAGATAGATATGGGTACAGGAATGGGTCTGACCCTATGGTACAGAATGCAATGATGTGATTGTGTCAGTGTCTAGTAGGAAAGTGTTCTCGTGCTGCTGGAGAGGATAGTACAAAAAGATATATATATAAATATAAAACAAAACAAAAAAATATGTAAATATATAATAATATGTAAGTGAAAAATCTGTGCATGGGGCTCGTATAGCCAGTAAAGGGATGGACAGTGGGTTTCTTTAAACAAGTGGAATAAAAGCAGATCAAATATAATAATCTGCACGATTATGTGGACCATTTGGAAACAAGGGCAGTTTAATAACAATATTTAAAATGCTGTGGTCCTGGATTACGGTGGAATGCAATCAGACGGACATCTTTCCGGGCGTCCAGACGCTCACAGCCGTCTCTCCTCGGGCTGGTTAGCCTTCAACAGCTCTATCTCCTCAACGAGGGCTGTTGCACCTGCTGTCAGACCCATGTGAGGTGAGATAAGGTTAATGAGGCTCAGCCCGAGTGCTTTATCATCGCTAAGTGACACACCTGGAGTTTGTACAGGGGCTGCACTTCCAGCACAGAGGAATGCCACTCAGTGGAAGCAGTGCTCCCTGGGAGATAACTCAGCTGTCATAAACACATGCCTCATGTCCGCCTGTCACATAATCATTTACTCTGTGAGCCAGTGGAAGTGGAGACTGGGGAAGATGGAGCAGAACCACAGTTGAGTTCATGCAACAGAACCTTTTCCCTGGGGTCTCCAAGTCTCCTGAAACACTCCTTTGCTTTTTCTGTTGTGATGCGTTTGAATCCAGTAAAGAGAACGTTCTGCTTCCAACAGGATTAAACTGGAAATCATTTATCTGTGATGTTCTCTTTCTGGATCTGTCCATTGATCTGGATCCACTCCGACCTGCAGAGTTCTTCTTTGGGTCAGGACGCACCCCTCCTCAAACTTTCATGGAAATAGGTTGCATAGATTTTAAATTATCCTGCAGAAAACACACACACACACACAGACACACACACACACAAACACACACACACACACGCGCACGCACACACACAGACACACACACACACATTTTCCTCCTCACACAGTCTCATCTACTCCTCTTTTACTCCCACATCGACCGACATTCACCCCAATAAGTCACTCCTGTCTGTCCAGGGTAGGCGGGGGCGCTCACAGTTTACTGTCAACCTGTTGCTGTGTGTGTAGGTGTGTGTGTGTGTGTGTGTGTGTCTGTGTGTGTGTATGTGTCAGGGTTTGGACAGAAGGACTTGTTTGGGTGGGTGGAGGCTTCTGCCAGGTTTTGGTCTGGGTCAAGGTCAACTCGTCACCTTCCTGTGGAATGTGTCGAGGGCTCAGGTACGAACACTGAACCCAGAGAGCGGCCATACCGCTCTGCCACTGTAGCAGACACACGCAAGAGACTCACAGCTGTAAACACACAGTCACAGACAGAACCCACAACCTCATTTCCATCCATGAACACAGTAGAAAAACACCTGCAAGCAATCTGTGAGACATGACACTGATAATCTTGTATAGTAGCCATTAAATTGTCATTAATCAAACAGTTCCAAGCACACAAACACACACACACACACCCAGAGAGAGAGAGGGAGAGAGAGAGAGAGAGAGAGAGAGAGAGAGAGAGTGTAAATGCAGAGGAAGCTGTTACTTAAGAGGCTAACATGAGTAAATATTAGCAGGGAACACTTGATGTGTGTATTTTTGTGTAGGAGTGTGTGTACACGACTGACTGTTTACCCTGCGGATGTGTGTGAGTGTACGTAAGTCAGATTTTTGCCAAATGACTGAACCGAGGCCACTTGAACCCTCCAGGAAATCAGCCGAGCCCTCAGACTCAGGCATCGCGTCCATGTTATTTTAAGCCTGAGCTCCACATCATCTGACATCTGTCCTAAATGTCTTTTCCAGCTCCACAGCTCCGAGGCAGGAGGACGGAGGAGGACGGAGGAGGACGGAGGAGGACGGAGGAGGACAGCTTCACCAGGAGACGAGAGGGTCACCTCCACATCTCCAGCTCCCAGAGACGCAGAGGGCGCCGGAGATGTTCAGCTACTTAACTCTTTTTAAAACATTTACACTCAGGACTTCTGGGAAGTTGATGTCTCTGAATGTCCAAGATGAACCCGAGTTAAAAACACTGCTCTTAAGGCTAATGTGTGTGTATTTAAGTGTGTGTGTGTGTGTGTGTGTGTGTGTGTGTATTTAACTTAATTTTCAATCGCCGAATATTTGCGTCAATTACATCACTTACATCACATATTTCAGAGAATACGACCGAGTTACCGGCTACTTGCAATATAGTATTATATATCATAACTTATGGTTTGATAAACATCATCATAACAAATGTTACTCCATAAATTCATGATGTTTCATATTAATAATAATTATAATGAACATTTTAAATCATTGTCCAAAGATTTCTACAGTTTTTGCATAAGGTTTATTTTGGGTTCTGTTAAGAGCGTCGAGTGGCAGTGAAATGAATTGGCAGCTAATGCCAGGCCAGCTATATACAGTATATATATATATATATACACACAATACCTCCGCTTTAATTGAATGGACGCTGACATCTGACCGACCAGAGGAAAATGAAATGATGCCACAGATGTATTTGAGTTGGTTGTTGTTTGTTAAAGTTTTGCACCTGGCGTCATGAAGATGTGATTAAAACAGAAACATAATCATATTGAACAGCTTCCACTTTGTGTAATTACATGTTGACTCAACCCGGAGCAGAGTCGATGAGTTTAAAATCACATGTGACGCAGCAGGCACAGCCGTCAGATCCAGAAGCCGCGGTGTGTCACCTCGGTCTGGCCGGGGCCTCGCTCCTCGAGGCCAAACACTAATGGAACACTAATCGCTTTCAACATGGCCGCCTCGTCACTGCTCCTGCCATCAGGCACCGCCGACCAGCTCCCTCTGAGGCGAGGGCCGCTCGTAAACCACCGCCAGCGGCTCGGGGTCGGCCGAGCTCCGGGGCTGTCGTCGCGCCTCCTGATGAATCCTCGGGTCTGTGCCGAGCCGGGCCGGGCCGGGGGAGCGTGTCTGCCACGAGGAGAACGTCATGGCGGCCGAAGAAAGAGCCCAATTATACCCGTTTCCAGCGGTAGCCATTTAAGAACAGGCCCTCCTGTCGCTCGGGGGGGTTTAATGACGCCGGGAGAACAAGTGGCAATTTAGAAGGAGTCACCATAATCTCCTCGGTGTGGGGCTGGCACTCTCCACATTTAAAGTGCCGTGTGGAGGGATTACGGAGGGTGTGGGACAAATGGTCCGAGCCCAGCAGCTGGTTTCATCCCCTGAGAAGAGAAAAGACTTCACTGTTGTGACACGGAGACTTTAAAAGACACAGACAGGTTTTCGTGTTTGATCCTTGTTGTGCTTTCAAACGTGCATTTTCAATTTTCATTGCATGTATTGTTTACTGCTACTTATATGATTATATATATAATAATCATATAAGTTATTCTGTATATATGTGAGACACTTTGTGCCCCGGGCCTCCTCCTCCCACTAGGTCTCGTGGATGAAATCATAACCTCCTCTGCAGAGGGAATAAACTTTACTTAATGAGTCAATAGCTTGGGACATTTTCTGGAATGTTTCCTTCCAGAAATTCTAAGGGAGTTGATAAAGTTTATAACATGCGACAGATGCAGAAAGAATAGAAATATGTCAGGATGAAAAAGGAGGAGTTCATACGTCACGTCCGGCCTCCTGCTGCTGCTCCACCTCTCGTCTGAATGTTCAGAACATTTTAACATTTTTGATTGAAACAGTTGTTTTATTGAAATCATTAACATTTGAACCTCTACTCCTCAACTTCATGATTCTGATGGGGTAACATCCAGTTACCCCATCAGGTGTTCAGGTGTGTTTCAGTTCAGAGAGTGGCACCATTGATAGATTTAATTATAGCAAATAAGCGATTGTGCGTCACATTGAACCAGAGAGATGAACTCTCCCTTCTACACACTTCTTTGTGTAGCTGAAGCAAAGAGCTCCAGGAGGTTGAGTAGGTTTGAGTTTGGTTTGGGTTCAGGAGGTTGGTTAACAGACCTGTCATCGTCCCGTCCAGCAGCAGACTGATTGGTTGGGAGGGTTTTGTGTCACTGTTTGCTCTGGTTAATGAGCGGAAGGAAGGTGAGTCAATACAATACTCACACTGACAGGGGTGTGTCTGTGTGCATGTGTCTGTGCATGTGTGTGTGTGTGTGTGTCTTTTGAGTTACGGGTGACTGCCTTAAGCCTCACATCTCGCGTCAGGCTAATTAGAAGTCGTTTTTAAAATAAACACACAACTAACAGCGGAGGAATTTAACCTGTGGAAGGAAGGGGGGGGGGGGCGCTCCATCCATCACTGACCTGCAGCAGCACCGACACACACATGAGCAGGAACTCACATCTTCCTCGGTCACGGACAGAAAATGAAAGACTTCCTCTCCATAATAAGAAACTCAACTGCTGACACAGAGAAGTTCACTTTCTTCTCCATCGTCTCCTGGTTCGTAACGTTGACATCAGCAGTTTGACAGACAGCCCAGAGAAACTCATTAAAAATGTAATAACACAACATCATCGTTGTTTACTCTCTCCAACAAAAGATGGACAGATGTTTTTATTAGGTTTGTTATTCATCTGTCCTCTAAGAACTCTGAGGAGTTGAAGTTTTCTAATGAAAACCTGAGTCCGGCTGGTTGTGGGAGAAAAGTAAAAATCAACTTGTCTTGTTTTTGTAAACATCTGGAATATTGGAAATACAATTTTTTTGTAAAGTGGTGCCAAACCAGTCTCACTTTGTGTTATTTTTATTTTGTATATATTTGCTGTTTTTGAGTTGAATGTACCCCCCCCCCCCAATTCATACACACAATAATAATGAAAGTTGTTAGACAGCACATGATATTACACATGAAGGACAGATGAGTTTGAGAATGTCACCAGGACAAACTTCCCATGAGGAGGTTACAAAGACAAACATTTCAGAGAGTTACACAGCATGCCTCAGTAACTCTGTGAGAACCCCCCCCCCCCTCTTCGCCATGAACTTTGAGAGCCCTGGGAGAGTCTGAGGGGCTGGTGGGGAGGGGGGGGGGGGGCTGGATAGAGGAGTGGTAGGGGGGGGCAGCCTGGAGAATGCTGAAATTGACTTCTAAACAGATGCAGTAATTCCATTTCCCCCCTTTTAAATTTGGTATGCAAGGGGCCAGCGTGTAACTCTACACCCGCTATCGCCGCTGCTCGGGGGGGGGGGGGGGGGGGCGACAGTTGGTGGCCGGGGGCCGCCGGGCCTATCAGCCTTGTTAATCAATACGGGTTCCACTCTGATAGACAGCGGATGGTGCAACCGATGCTCTCAAGGAGGAGAAGGAGGAGAAGGAGGAGAAGGAGGAGAAGGAGGAGAAGGAGGTGCCTGTTTCCTCAGACTTTCACCTGCGGTTCAGAGCCCGGCTGGAGGAGGCCCGGCTGGAGGAGGCCCGGCTGGAGGAGCCCCGGCTGGAGGAGGCCCTGCTGGAGGAGGCCCGGCTGGGGGAGGCCCAGCTGGAGGAGCCCGGCTGGAGGAGGCCCGGCTGGAGGAGGCCCGGGTGGAGGAGGCCCTGCTGGAGGAGGCCCGGCTGGAGGAGGCCCGGCTGGAGGCCTCGGGATCGGGCCCAGACAGAACCGACAGTCGCTCAGACGTCTCATTCCAACGTGAGGAGAAAGTCCCACCTGCTCTGACAGGACACATGGCTGCTGTGAGAGTAAAAGTAAATGAGTATTGTGATCACAGCTTCACTGAGCGTGCACTGTGAATAAAGAGCTGCTGGTGGATTATATTGTGTTTAAAACTCCAAATCTACAAGGTCCACATCCCATTCATGCAAACGTTTAGAGATTATAGATATCGATAAGTGACCTTATGTCTCATGGACCTTAAATCTGTTTGTTTGTTTGTCGACCAGCAGAAAACAGATGGAAATCAAGAAGTGTCTCCTCGCTGACCTCGCTGTCGTCCCAAATTAGTCTCCCGATAAAACCCAGTGTCTCATTTGACCTGGAAGTGAACGGTGACGAGTCCATTCAGACAGAAGACAGATGGTTGGTGGCTGTTTGTGGGTCGTTGGACCAGTAAAGGGAACTTTCCCACTTTGTCTGCTCCAGACTTTCGGGGTTTTCGGGTTCAGTCTGAGCACGATCGGAACCAACGGGCTGAAGTAAAAACACTTGTTTGGGGATAAGTTGGACTTTGTGATCAGGTGCAGGAAGTGGAGGCGTCAAGCAAGAGAAGAAGAGGAAGAAGAGGAAGCAGCTAAACTAGAACTAACCAGGTCACATGACAAGAATCTTGGGTTACAGCTAAAAAATGCCCTTAAACTCAATTTATAAACTTATTTCTGATTAGCCCCCCCCCCCCAGCTGGTATGTTTGTCTGAGCCAACGCGAGGATCCTTCAGCAAACACGGGAGTTTGCAGCTAATTAGTTGTGATAAAACCTGTGGATTGAAGAAGACGTCTGCGCCTCAGCTCCATTTGAAGCTGATGAATCCAATAAGGAGTGTGACTTACTTTAATTAGTGCTATCACGATTCTGTATCTGCCTGCATTAGCTTGTTTTCTTTGGGCTGAGCTCGGAAACTGTTTACACACACACACACACACACACACACACACACACACACACACACACACACACACACACACACACACACACGCATGCAGTCTTGTTTGTTGGGCCTGGTGGTGCGTCGCAGTAATCACCGGCTCAGCAGGCTCCGAGTGAAACATTGGCAGCAGCGTTAATATAAACAGCCCCCTCCCTTTAGTCCAAGACGACCCCCTGCTGTGGGCTAACAAGACCACATTAAACTGCCTTACCACACACACAGAGACACACACAGAGACACACACACACACACACACGCACTGTATGTTGTTAGACATATCCTCACACTGTCTTACATCAGCATGCTTCCCCTCATTCCTTCACTCACCCGTCCAACACGTTCTCAGGGATCTGTCGGCCACTCACTCCAGCGGAGGGTGAACGATGGACAGCATCAAACCAGCGGGACACTGTCTTTCAGAGACATGTGCTGATAAATGACCATGGGGCAAAGTAACATTAATAATCAAAACAGTTGCGGCACAAGATAATAACAACTCATTTCGATTTAGCTGCTTTGAAACGCGGGCTGAAGTCTGGAAATGTACCTGAGATATTCCAGACATGGAGTTTTTATGAGCCCATGTGAAAATACAGCAGAAGTCAGAGCAAAGTGAAATGTGTGTGTTGAAGTTTCCGACACACGACACAAAAGTGAAGACAGAAACTTCTCCTGCTGCAGAAACTGTCCGCACCCAGTTTTCTGAGCTTTTCCCTCCAAATGAGTTAATGTCTGTAAAACACGTGAAGACAGAACTGGCAGATCTGAGGTCAGTAAAACATAATTCAACAAAGTTTCTTAGTTTGTATGATGCACTAATTAACACAAAAATTAGCAAATCATCAGAAACAAGTCGAGGTGAAGTGTGGAGCTGGAACCACTTTGACAGAGACGTGTGTTTGACAGGGACAGAAATGTAAATATGAGAAATTAGCATGAAAACCTTATTTAAGTTTTTTATTTGTGCAAAGTTTAACATGCAGGAAAATGTTTTAGTACATATTTAACTTTATTCATGTCCAGGGGAGATGCAACCATTAGCCGTTAGCTTAAGTCAATAACTTAATGATTTATTACTATATTAAGTTCTCATAAAGTTAGTGTCGCTCTCTCTTTGAAAAGTGTCAAATCAGAGTTATGTCGTTTGATCTCAACCAAAAATAATCAAATAATTTGAATTAACCGACTCTGATAATTAAATTTAGAGAATATATTCTGGGGGGAAATCCTCTCAGTTTAAAAAACCGTTACACAGGCTGAGTTAATGACAGTTTACTCCCCATTGTCTCCAGCACTAATTACATCTCCTCCTTGTGTCTCTATTGTACTATGACCCCCCCTGAGTGTGTGTGTGTGTGTGTGCGCGTGTGTGTGTTAGTGAGTGTGTGCGTGTGTTAACAGAGACAATGTGATTATAACCCTTCCTCCAGGGTGAACATTTTAAACAAACACCTATAGAATGAGTCGTGGATTGACTTCTTCCCCCTCCCCGCCCAGGCTGGGGGAGTGTCCTCGCGGCCCCTGTATAAAAACAAACACACCCTCCATCCACAGAGTATTCAATAAGAGAGAGAGAGACAGAAAGAGAGAGAGCGGGAGAGAGAGAGAGTAGACTGACAGAATCACAGTCGGTGGTGAAGTACATGTGGGCTCTACCAGATCCACCCTCACCTCTCTGCGCTCTAGCATGACTCCAGCAGCTGCTCTGGATTAAGACGCCGTGCGTAAAAGACGACCCCGATGGAGCGGAGCATGGTCCCGGGCTGGTGCGTGCTGCTGACCCTGGTCTGGCACGGGACGCGCTGCATGGCGGCCAAGGAGCTCCAGTGCCAGGAGATCTCCGTGCCTCTGTGCAAGGGCATCGGCTACAACCGCACGTACATGCCCAACCAGTTCCACCACGACACGCAGGACGAGGCCGGTCTGGAGGTGCACCAGTTCTGGCCGCTGGTGGAGATCAAGTGTTCCCCGGACCTGAGGTTCTTCCTGTGCAGCATGTACACGCCGATCTGCCTGGACGACTACAAGAAGCCGCTGCCGCCGTGCAGGAGCGTGTGCGAGCGGGCCAAGGCCGGCTGCGCGCCGCTCATGAGGCAGTACGGCTTCCCGTGGCCGGACCGGATGAGGTGCGACCTGCTGCCGGAGCAGGGCAACCAGGACACGCTGTGCATGGACCACAACGGGAGCCAGACCACGACCGCCTCCCCGGTGGTGGTGAAGCCGACCAACCGGCCCCTGAAGCCCTTCAACCCCAGGAAGAAGCCCAGCTTCGGTCGCGGCATCCCCGGGAAACTCAAACCGGCAGCTCCCCCGTGCGAGTCGGGCTGTTTCTGCCGCGCGCCCATGGTGCCGGTGAGCGGAGACCACCACCCGCTGCACAACCGAGTCAAGACGGGACAGATCCTGAACTGCGCCATGCCGTGCCACAACCCCTACTTCACCCAGGAGGAGAGGACTTTCACCGCCTTCTGGATCGGCCTGTGGTCCGTCCTCTGCTTCATCTCCACTTTCGCCACCGTGGCCACTTTCCTCATCGACATGGAGCGGTTCAAGTACCCGGAGCGGCCCATCATCTTCCTCTCCGCCTGCTACATGTTCGTGTCGGTCGGATACATCGTGAGACTGATCGCCGGACACGAGGAGGTGGCCTGCAACCGGGAGAACGGCGCGGAACACATCCACTACGAAACCACGGGTCCCGCGCTGTGCACCATCGTGTTCCTGCTCATCTACTTCTTCGGCATGGCCAGCTCCATCTGGTGGGTGATCCTGTCCCTCACCTGGTTCCTCGCCGCGGGGATGAAGTGGGGGAACGAGGCTATCGCCAGTTACTCACAGTACTTCCACCTGGCCGCCTGGCTCATCCCCAGCATGAAGTCCATAGCAGTGCTGGCTCTGAGTTCCGTGGACGGGGACTCCGTGGCCGGGATCTGCTACGTGGGGAACCAGAACCTGGATAACCTGCGGGGCTTCGTGCTGGCACCGCTGGTCATCTACCTGTTCATCGGCACCATGTTCCTGCTGGCCGGCTTCGTGTCGCTGTTCCGGATCAGGAGCGTAATCAAGCAAGGGGGGACCAAGACTGACAAGCTGGAGCGGCTGATGATCCGGATCGGGGTGTTCACGGTCCTGTACACGGTCCCGGCCACCGTCATCGTGGCGTGTTACTTTTACGAGCAGCACAACCAGCAGTCGTGGGAAATTACGCACAACTGCACGTGCAAGACGGACCCGAGCAGGCAGAAGCCGGACTACGCGGTGTTCATGCTGAAGTACTTCATGTGCCTCCTGGTGGGCATCACCTCGGGGGCCTGGGTCTGGTCCGGGAAGACGCTGGACTCCTGGAGGACGTTCTGCACGCGCTGCTGCTGGGGGAGCAAAGCCTCCGCGGGCTCCATGTACAGCGACGTGAGCACGGGCCTGACGTGGAGGTCCGGCACGGCGAGCTCCGTGTCCTGCCCCAAACAGATGCCTCTGTCCCGGGTCTGAGCGCATCGTTCACCCCCTTGTCACAGGAACAATCAAACAAACAGAACCAGCTCTTTTGAAAAACGTTTTTTATTTGTTAAATTATTATTGTGCCAGGTTCCATCTTGGTCACGAGCACTCCTCTGATGTGAACTTCTGAAAGTTACAGAATCAAGTTGGGAACGTGTTCATCCTCTGCCTTATCCAAATGACGTCCTTATGTTTGAATAGAGGGGGGTGGGGTGGGTGTGGGTGGGCGAGGGGGTGGGGGGTGGGGAACGAATTGTGTTGGGATGTCCATCAGCGTGTTGTAATTAGCTCATTAATGAACGCCTAATGGCTTCTCCTTAAATAATGGGGCTGTGAGCTGCAGAACAATGTACCTGGCACTAAGAATGCAGAGTCTCCTCTGGGCTTTAATTGAATGCGCACAGCTGATGAGATCCCTTTTGTGGACGTGAGCTCCTCTCCCTGTAAAGAAAGAAACCGCTGTGTCTTAAAACACGAGCTCCACGGTGTCTCTGCCCTGGAACCAGGCCGGGGACACCCATCACTGCCTTAATACTGTCTCATATACGGGTTGCATCCGCGCGTAAAAGTGTATTTATATAATTATTGCTGTACATAGATTGTACATTTTGTATATGGAAATTTACGAGATTGTAAATATGTATAATTTCACTTTGATAGCAGATTTTTATTTTGAGAATAAAACAAGTTTTTATGGAAATTTGTCATTCTGGTGCGTCCTGGTTATTGTCGCCAAAAACGTTGTCCTGTGTTGTGCCTTTTACGCACAAAGATGTTTTGGGGGATTTTTAAAAGCGTTTGGTAAAAAAGGTGGATTCATTTATATTGAAGTGAGAAGTTGTAGCCGGCGCTTTGGGCCACATGTGAGATAGTTAAGCTCCTGTAAACCTCCGCTGAGTTGCAGGTTCTCACGCTGAGAGACGCGGGGGACAACATCATCATGGCAATGGAGACACTCCAGGTGGTCTCCTCGGGTTAATGCTCCCCCCTGCTCCAGGCTCCTGTCCTCTCTTAAACCCCCGATCCGGGATAAACGTGCCACAGTTAACACGAAATGAAGTAATTGAACTTAACTCGCTCTGCAACTGCTCCGTGGTTTTAACTTTTAGCAACACGTGGATCAGGAGGAAGATGTTTCCTCCAGTTTGTTACAACAACTTAAAAGAAAAACGACTCGAGCGTTATTTAGGTTCTCTGTAATTTAACATGCAGACACTTAAAGGACGTTAAATGCGTGTAACTAGACTTTTGGGTGGACAGCTAGGTAGAAACGCCCGAGGCTCATCATTAAGACCTCAGCGAGGATGTGCGGACGTGTAGCTGCAGACCCACACACTGTCTGTCGTGTTTAAAGTTACTTAGCGCAGTGTGTAATGTGTGTGTGTGTGTGTGTGTGTTTGTGTGTGGTCTGTTTATTGTGTGACATCCAGGGAAAGGTGTGTGCGTAACGGCCTCTGTAGGGCGCGTAGGAGATGGGTCTATGTTTTGCCTCCAGTGTGAGAAAATACGACTTCTCTTCTAAATGTTGAAGACACCACTGCACAGTGTGTTTAAATCATCTATAAACTCAGAAGACACGAGCCCAGGAAACCAACGCGTTCCTCTGGAAGCTCTGGAGAAGAGTCTGGGTTCCACAGTGAGGAGGAGAGACAGATGCAGTTGTGTTCTGCTGCCACCTTGTGGTCAAACGGCCGCAGAGCAGAAACGACGAATTCAACTAATCTACAAATTTACAAGATGCAAACTTCCCTTGTTTCTGACGCACATTTATGACCTGACCCTCTTAGATTATTAATTTGAAATTGAAATTAAAATGCACTTAGCGTCTGAAATAATAAAAAAAAAACAATCTTTACTGATTCTCTTACAATTACTGATTGTAAGAGAATCTACTTGTGTCTTCAGCTTTCAAACAATGGAACAAGATCCAGGCCCAGTTCAGACCTGGTGTCGACTCCCCGTCCTGGAATAAGGTTTAAGAAATCATCCGTCGATCAGTGTTGATATTGTGGCCACAGAAAAGTATAAAGTATAAATATAAAGATGACTTTGCAACCTTAAAATGCCAAATAACAGAACCAATTTTTTTTTTTTTTCGTTTTGGGACATATCTTCCAGCTGGCAGGTTGTTGAATGTGGCCCAGGATGCATTTGGGCTGCCACAACAAATAAATGGTTTTTCTCGCTGCACATACTCAGTTGATTTGATCAGAAAACAATCCACTGTGGCAAACTGAGGCCAAACTGAGACAACTTTGACCCACGTCCGATTTGTCTCCATCAATTATAATCAATTATAATCAATTATAATCATCAATCATCTAATAAGGAGACATCAGCTCCTGTTTACTGCGTCCAATGGGAACAAATTGCTCTGCCACTGCTTGTTAACCATGAGACAGCTTCACTTCCTCTTCCTGTGTGTGTGTGTGTGTGTGTGTGTTGGGGGGGAGGCTGGGCATGTTCCCTCAAGCCCCGAAGCCAAAATCAACAGAGGAAATGGGTTGAGAGGTCGAGGCTGATGATTCATCTCCTGCTAACGTCAACAAGCCGCTGACTTCAGGACGACGCTCGGAGACGCTGGAGGTGAAGACCAGCTCGTCTTCATCGGCTCTGTGGAGCGAGCTGACACACACACACACACACACACACACACACAGAGAAAGTCACACAGCAGCGGGAGCTTTTAAATTACAGAATGCAGGAAGCATACAATATAACAATATGAATAAATTCACGTTCTGGCTAAAAGCAAATCAAACTGTCCAACACAAACGTTCCTCCCCGGGTGTCGTGGTGGCTCACAGCTTTCTGCCCACATCAAGTTATGATGATGCAACATAAAACATGAAACAAGGAAACTTTGCTTTATTCCCACAAATGTTCATTTTAGGCTTCAGCGGCCGATCGACGGATCACGTTGGATGAATAGATGGATTCTCACTTCAGTCCCTCGGGGGAAAACCCCGACTCCTGCAGCTCACAGAAGAAAAGTCATCAGTCAGAGGAGTTCATCCTCTGTAAGTCTCCCACTCAGCGACTCAGGCTTTGCTCTCTATTTCCAGACTTGCCTGAAACTTGACAGTTTAATCTGGATCACGTCAACCGCCTCTGCACTCGGCTGCAGGCTGGAACAAGAAGAAGAACCCACAGGAGAACTCAGACCTGGAGCACATCCACGCACCACGGCCCAACAGGCCCTTTAGATTCAACCACACGGCACCAAACCACACATGCTACTGATTCTCTTTATTCAAGATCCATGAAAACAAACAGATTTACTCTCTCACAATGTTAAACAAGTGTTTTCATTATTATTATTTTAAGAATCAAAAGACAGGAGATTAAATAAAAAAGTCACAAGCTTTTAACTTTGTTTTTATTTTTATTTTTAAAATACAACCATTCATGTCACTTGCTCGCATGTGGAGGTGTGCAGGGGGGAGGGGGGGGTAGAGGTGAGAGGTCAAAGGTCATGTTTGTCATTCCTGGAATTCTCTCAAGGGTCAAAAAAAAAAAGAGAGCAGCTCCGTAAATATCCTCCCAATGAGAGAACAAGCACAGTGTGATGTCCGACTGTCTCAATTTAATCTTTAGCTTTATAGAAAACCCCGAAATATATCATTGAAGCATCTGTTATGGGTTTTAATCTGCTCTGTGTGGGTTGATAAATGTATGACAAATAATAAAATATAGTTTAGAATGATATTTAAAAGACTCACAGCGTGGTGGTCCTCCTTTGTGAAGGTATATGTGTTATAGAGCAGCTTATCATCTGTCGGCCGCTCTCTAATCCGCAGTCAGAAAGTCAAAGCAAAGACGAGCCCTGGATCAATCGTGCGTCATTAACACCAAAGGACGAGCGAATGGATTGAGTTTCCAGAGTCGTGCCCATGAAGGACGAACCCCCTTTCCAATCTCATCTCCACCACCTCAAAGGTGAAGAGGATGCTGGGTAATCAATACTGGAGATGCCTCGGCCTTCTCTCTGATGTGCTGCAGCGTTATCTTCAGTTCAGTAGGAGATCGACTCCTGATAAAAAACATCATAAATCATCTGTATTCACATGTGACCACGGCTACACAACACAACGTGCACGTGTGTGAAGCAGTTTGTGTGACTTCAATTCAGACGTTTCTTTAACCCTGACAAACTGTTCAGTGAGGAAAATACTGTGAATGAACTAGAGTCAGACCTATTGAATAATATCCATATGTTGTTAACGTGGCAGTTCATCAGGGAATTTAAATCCTGTTCTATTATATTTTAATTAATATTATTTAAATTCATAATATATCATTTTACAGAACTGGATCATGTTTTAGGCATAAACAAATATGTTTTTACTATACGTATTGTATTTTTCATGTTATGTTATGTCACCCTATTATTAAATTGTTTTCTGCTTTTTAACCTCCATGATCTCCTCTATTTGTTAATTTCTCTAGTGCACTACTCAGAACTGACCACTAGATGTCAGTAAAGACAACAAATTAACATTGTGTTCAAATGTATGTGGACACGCTTCTGTGGACTTATGGTCAGAAGCGGTTCTTCCTGTCGGAGACTGACTGACCTGCATGGAGCTCTGACCTCAAACCCGTTGACATGTATGACTGGGATGAACTGGAACGCCGGCTGTGACCAGCACACTGTCACACAGCACCAGTATCCGACCCCACGAAGCAACGTCCTGCAGCCGAGTCACTAAACTCTGTGAGCAGCCTCCAGAGAAGATGGAGACTCGAGCTGCAGCAGAACAACTCTGAGAAATGAGATGTGCAGTCACCGCACTCGGCTGTAATGAGGCGTCCAAACTCTTTTGTCTGTGTAGATCCTCTGTGTTGAGTTTTAGACATTGTTACACAACCTATTTATGAGTTGTGTTGTGACGGGCGAGTGCAAACAAACTGATCCTCATGAAGTTACATATGTGGAACAAAGAAGAACCTGTGACTTGATAAGAAGATTCTTTCTGTGTGAGCGTTTTGTGTTGAAGCATAAATCTGTGGGAGGTCAGTAACAAGACACACACACACACACACACAAATACACACACACCCAGTCACCTTTGGGGACACTTCTATGTGAGTGTGCAGGGTCATCGGGTTTGCTTGTGCGACCTCTTGACCTCCACCAGCGACAGTGCGGCCCTTTCACCGAGCACCTTACTGACCACCCCCCAACCCCCCCACCCCCGGTAATGTTTCTGCATGTCTTAGCTGCCTCAAATACCACAGCAGAAGAAGAATGGGAAGGTATGGGGCATGTGTTCTGGTCATGGCTGTACTGGCGCTAACACGTCTCAGAGGTTGTGCGGTTAAATTCACAGTGAGTTTCTACATCATAAACTTGTGTTGCAGGAATTGCCGCTGAGTTTGTTGCTGGTTGATGTTTGTCGTCGTTTTAGGATTTAAAACACTCAAGAAAACAGTAAATCCATCCCGAGCTCCGCCCTGCGTGCCGAGTCGAGGTTGAGCGATGGCGGCGAGGAGGGTTGAAGGACTCGGGTCGGGCTGGCAGGTTCGCCTCAGGTCGGGTCACGGCTGGGTTGTGGAGCGCTCGTGTGAGAGGTCAGAGGTCGGCTCAGTGCGTCTGTTGTGGCGGCCGGCGTCCGGGTGATCCAGACAACAGCTGAGCGCCCTCAAGGTCAGGGCCTGCTGGTTTGACCGACTTATTTTCACACAACAAAACACTGGAGGTGTTCAGAGACTTTGTGAAATGTAGAAACACGAGAAGAAGTTTTACAAGAAGATGCAAATCTGATAAATTTACTCATTTTATTAACAAACATTCAGAAACAACATGCGTCTAAATCACTCCACATCAATCTCATCACCTGAAACCAAATATTTTGACAGAATTCAAAAGACGGAGACGAAGCTAACGTTTGAAATGTCAATGTAGAAAGTAACGTGCAGGATTCGTATTGATAACTTTATGAGTAATTAAGAGTTTATGAGATGTGACCACTCGAAGGCTGTGAAACAAGATGGAAACACAACATGGGACCTCTTTTTAAAGTGGACACAAGGCTCCTGACAGTTCGTTCTGTCTCCATGAATCATCAGTGCAGCTACAGGTTCTAACTCATCTTCCTCTACAGTCCAAAGATAAGAGTAAAAGCTCCATGTCCTGGGCTGGCACAGAGTTCTGATCCAGTCACACCCAGGCCCGCTTGTCCTGAGACTCGCTGCTGTCCGACTGTTGGCTCGAGTTCGTTTCAGCCGAGCTGCTCTGGCTCTGCAGCTTCTTGACACCCATGGGTGGCCCCCTGGGGTCCAGTGGCCCCCTGGGGCTCGGCGGCCCCCTGGGGTTCGGTGGCTCCCTGGGGTTCGGTGGCCCCCTGTCCGGGCGGGGGGATGGCGGAGGTCTCAGGTGGCTGTGGAGGACATAGTGACTTGGCACAGGATTGCTCATGGGAGTCGGTGAACGAGGCCTGTTCGCCCCAGTGTCCTTGTTTTCTGGGCTCCTCTCATTGGTAGATACACTAGTTCTAAGGGGGGGTCCGCCATTTGCTTTGGTTGAGAGGAGCTCACCATTTGGTGAAACACCGGCGGTGTGTTGTTCCTCTTTGTCGGCCTCCGTTGAGCCTCCACTCAGGAGGATTCTCCTGGTCGGGAGAAGGTCTTGGTCTTCAGCCGTGGTGGTCGTGGTGAACATGCTGCTCTGCTCTCCTTTACTCATCTCCTCCATCAGCATCTCCCTCGTCCTCCGCCATCGCACCATCGCCCTCATGGAGCTCACCAGGTCCACCAAACTGAGCAGGACGGACAGGGAGGAGACGCCCAGCATGAGGTTCAGCATCAGGGTCTTCTCCGTGGGTCTGGAGACGTAGCACTCCACCCCCGATGTGCAGGGAGCCTCGTAGCAGAGGAAGCTCTTTGGAACCGAGAGGCCGAAGAGAAAATACTGGCCTGCTCCGAATGCCACCTCCAGGAGGAGTCGCAGAAGTACAGCGAAGAAGTAAGCGCAGTGGAAACGAGGCGCTCCCCATCCTCGGGGGGGGTCATGGAGAGGAGCTGTAAGCAGGGACACTTCTCTGGAGGACCTGGAGTTCTCCAGAGAACCTCCTCCACTCCCTCCGCTGCAGGAACCTCCAAAGTGAGGATAGGACCGCAGCCTGTGCAGGACGTGGGTCACAAACAGAACATGAGGCAGACAGAGCAGAAGCAGGTGGAGGAACCAGAGCCGGAGGGCGGACACGGGAGAGAAGGCGTCGAAGCACAGGTTGGAGCAGCCGGGTTGGATCGTGTTACACACAAATCGCTCCTGCTCATCGCTGAAGAGGCTGCAGCCGGCGAGGAGGACGAGGAGCAGGCGGAGGGGCAGCATCAGGGTCCACCAGGTTTTACCTGAAACAGAAAAGATATCAACGATAATATCTGATCTGGGAAAAGCTTCACAGAATGTAATTAAAAGTAAATAAGGGCGAAATATCTTGAGGCCAAATATAACACAACTGACGATTACAATGCAAAACTGTTTATTGTTCATAAAGGAAACTAAAATGGGTAAAAAGACATTTATTTTATAAAACTGGAAAAATGTATGATAAACTTTATTTTTGCAGCAGCTTTCAAACACAAATTTATAGATATAAAATGACGCACAAACAAAATTAGTACTGTTAATTAACCCACAGCCCAAAAACCTCAGTATCACATATGATCTAAATTTTGAAGCACATGCTTTTATATCTTATCTTTTTACCAATTTAGCCAAAATCCAATCAGCTCGGTCTTTTCCTGACCTTGAATAGTTTATTCCTGGATTTGTCTCGTCTGCACCAGTCCAATTTAAATGACTGATTTCAACTGGTTTTAATGGTTGTTTTAATACTTTAATACTCTGTTCTGTATTTTATTCCCATGCAGTTTGTAACCTTTTTAAAACTTTTATTATTGTAAATTAGACACAAAAACAGTTGTAATATTAAAAACACCAAATTGGAAACACAAGGGATAAACTAACTACTTTATAATTCGAGCAGTAAAACAGTTTCCAACTCACCGATGAAGGACACATTGTGACTGATGGTGATGAAGAGCAGATCTGTGGTTCCCATCTTCCTCCTGGTACAGAAGACGGCTTGGAGAATTTAGGTTGAGGTGCTGCTGTGTCGCTGTCCCCTTCTCCGCTGGTCCAAACGTACGCCCCCCCCACTAATCCCAGTCACCTCTGATGTCCTGTCCCTGCCCCTCGGTCCCGCCTGCAGAGGTCAGGACCTGCAGGAAGCTATTCTTACCAGGCGGCCGTCAAAGCATTGTTGGGATGTCAAGGTGCCAGTCAAACACAGGGGAAGCTGCCCAGTCATGAGCTCACCTCGGACGGATCAATGGGGTTGGATCAAACTGTGGATGGGTTCAAATCTCATAACAAGACAAAAAGGATCATGGATCTTCATTAATAAATCATGCTGATAATTATGAGTGTGGAATCTGAATAAATATCAGGATCTAGAGAAGAGGTGGAGGAATATCTAGTCGCTGAGTCTCATTCTAGTTTTGTTTGTGTGTTTGTTTGTCAGCAGGACGTAGCAAAAAACTATAAAACAGATTTTAACTAAACTTAGTGGAGCGTGGGACGCGACCCGATGATGAATTCTGGCGTTGATCCAGACAAAAATCAGGATCCATTCATTCATGGATCTCAAGGACCTGGATGAAAGATGACTGATATCCACGAGTGGGGCAGATGAAGGGACTGGTGGGCCTCGGTGGAGTTATGTGCTCATTACTTTAATAAACTCTGAAACACTTAAGACTTCTGTGGTCCTGCAGAAAATCTCCAGATTGATTTATTGACGACTCAGCGTTATTAGACAAGAGTAATTTCTTTTATTAGAAACACAAATCAACAATATAAACGAGTCACAATGTCTCCGTTCTCACTCGTTTACTGTACAAAGTTAATTAGCAAAATAATTGTGCTGCTTCAGTTCTGATTATTTGCCAGAAGAGATTAAATCAGATGCATGATGGAAATACAGTAAAAATATAAATTGTAAATACTTCAGCAGTTGTTGGCTCAGCAGGTTTTCTTAGACTTTTCACAAGTGCAGGAAAATGATTCATATTTTCCTCTTGTCGTTTCTCTTTTCTGTTAAGAGGACGAATGGATATCTCAATAAAGTGACTTTCTCTCAGTCCTCTCATCGACTCGGAGGGAAACAAGGTTGTTGGTTCACACCCCCGTTTGTGCAGTTCTCTTTGGTTGCGTCCGCAGTTGAAAAGTTGACCTTGTGTTGACCTCTAGAAAATTACTTTATTTAACTTTAACAGCTCCCCTCGTTTTTACCGATGCACATATTTTCCTCAACAACTTCTAGAAGGTTTAACATCTTGCAGGTTTTATTTCCTCCTGCACCAATGAGGTTATGTTTTCGTCCCTGTTTCTTTGTGTGTCTGTCAGCATGAGAACACAAAACTACCACAACATTTACACATTGTGAAGGATTCATAAACATTGTAGCACAGACCCGGACAAAACGACAAATCCAGGATTCTATTTTTCCATTTCTTCTTTGGGAATAACAAAAAAAGAACATTTTAAGGGACTGGTATTTATGTGTGTCTTCAGGATTATGCAAAAACTACTCCACTGATTTGTATTCACATTTTGTTGAGGGGTGAAGCATGACCCCAGAAAAATAGAGATTTTAGTTTGAACAAAGGATTTTCATTTGTCTTTTTCTTTGACATTGTTTTTGACATTTTTACATATTTCCCAGGGAATAATTTGTGTATCTGACATTTACAAGTTTAATTGAATTCAGCTCCATTGTATTTAAGGAGACGGGTGAATTGTCCCTTTAACGTTCCTGACCCTGAAGTGGTAGTTGTCTCAAATGTCCACTAGATGTCGACAGAGAGCTGCGTTAGCACGAAACGTTCGGATAAAACCCAAATCAGCTGAATCTTAAACCGGAGGGGAAACGTTTCCACGTCACTGAGAGTTTGACTCACCGACCTGAGCAACACGAGCGACTCTAGAAACACTGAGAACCTCGAACTACAACGATTTCCAGAGGAAGAAAACTTGCTAACACTTGTATTACTCTGAGACTCGTCAAAGGAAAATAAATAGTCGGGGGAACAAATTCCAAAAAGTTTTGAAATGTTAGAGGATCAGACGACTGCAGCGGCTGAGAGTGAAATAAATAGCGTCTGAAGGGCCGGTCGTAGAAGTGTTTGCTTTAAGGCAGGTTCACTCTGCCGTCAGGAGGAGTCACCGGAACAAACCAGGAACCCTCTTCTTGAGGCACTGTGAAGGGGTCGGCTTCTCTCCTGAGGTCACCACATCGTCCACGAGGACAGACGTGGTCCACCGCCTGAAGACGTGGCTGCTTCCACTTCCACGTCTCTTTCCCATCAACCTGTGTCTGTAACGTCTCTCCACCCGGTTAGCGTCTGTGGTGAATGTCAGTTGATTAGTGGTTAGGAGAGAATCGCCGGGACCCATCGGATCCCACAGAGATTGTCCACGCTGGCCGAGCGCTTCCTGGACGTCCTCCGCACGTCGTTGAAGCGGTCGTCACAGAGTCGGGACATGGCCTGGAGGGAGGAGGAGGAGGAGCTTGGATCAACTCCCACTAAACTGTTACACACACACATTTCAATAACTAAAATGATCTGTGAGCATTAAGGTTTTATAGAATCTGGTTATTCTTATTCTAGAAAGTGAGGGAATATAACTTCCTTTTTAACCGATCTGTCGCGTGTTTAAAAAAAGAAAGATTAACAACACAGATATTAAAAAGCAATAAAAGACGGACTGAGTGAACGGGGGGGGGGGGGGGGGGGTCCTGACCTCCAGCTTGTGGGCCTTGTCCCGGCCCAGCGGCTCCAGGGGGAAGCTCAGGTTGTTGGACTCGGCGAGCGAGCGCAGGTCAAAGTAATACTTGGCGTAGACGCTGGACGGAACGTTGATGTTGAACTGCAGCAGCTCCAGGAACTGACGCTCCAACTCGTTCCTGTCACGAGGAGGATTCACAGAAGATTGAAATATTAATATTCATATGCTTTCATTTCTAAAAACCCATTTGTTTGTCCCCTGTTCTGCATGTAAAACTAAATCTACAGCAAAAAGCATTTGATCCTTGATTCATCTTGGAGATTATCCCTCCACGTCTAATCCTGATATGATTTCTAATCCTGAACCTCATGTCCCTCGTGTTTCTTCACGACCTCCAGCCGCCGGCCACTCACATGTCCTCCACGGTGATGTCCTTGAGGATCTGGCAGTAGTCCACGTTCCAGACGGCCTGGTCGTCCCAGACCTTGGACGCCAGCAGGATGGCGCCCAGAACGATCCTCTTCCAGTTCCCCGGGCCGATGTCCAGCTCTGCGTAGGTCAGGAGCCGCTCCAGGTAAATCTGCCCCCCCCCACACATGCACAAAAATGAGTCAAATAGACGAAGACGAGCAAAAACGTTCATCTGGAAAGAGATGGTGAAGGATTCGACTCGGGGATCCTTCAGCATCGTGACCTACAAAGCTCTCAGTGAGGTGGAGGAGCTCATGATCGCTCTGTGGTGCCGTCAGGAGGAATAAATCCTGTTTCCACTGACCTCCTCGTCCATCGCTTCTCTCCGAGGCTCGTGGGACAATCAGGGACAATCAGGGACAATCAGGGACAATCAGGGACAATCAGGGACAATCAGGGACAACGTGGGACTTCAGAGTCTCAGTCACTTCATCAATTTACACACATCCCTGACTTGTCTCAATGCATCAGGCTGCACGTTCCCCTGCAGGCAGAACTGTGTGTGTCTGTGTGTGTCTGTGTGTGTCTGTGTGTGTTTGTGTGTGTGGAGGACAAGGGGGGGGTAATGATCTCACCAGTGTGACGATGGCGCACTCGGCGGTGAGCTGGGCGGAGCTGAACAAGGTCCTGACGAAGCGGTAGATGTGCCGCTGCTCCGGGTCCTGTTGGTCGTAGTCGGGCGGCAACTCCGATTTCTGGAGAGAAGGGAGGAGAGAGTTAAAGAGAGGATGAGGGGGGAGGGGGGGAGGAAGGGAGGAGAGGAGTTAAATAGAGGATGAGGGGGGAGAGGGGGAGGAAGGGAGGAGAGGAGTTAAAGAGAGGATGAGGGGGGAAGGTAAAGAAAGAGGAGAGCAAGGAGAGAAAGGAAAAGGGATGGAGGATGAGAACAAGAGGTTAAAACAATCTGAACCCAGAATATAAGACAGAAATAAGACATTTTAAAAGAAGCATTAAAAACAATAAACATAACAGAAACTGGAGCAGTGACTTACACCAGGATTAATAAAAGGCTTTATGTTAATTTTGGAGGTTCAAAGATTAAAAACCATGACAAAGAAAGTGAAGTGATGAATCTTACTGTGAGCGGATGAAGCTTTTCATCGAATATGTCCAGATGCATTCCTCCGTCTGCGTCTCTGGAACCAGACAAAACCATCACAGGCCGGATTTTTAATATTTAATTAAAAACCTCTCAAGTCTGAAGTCTGGGATTAATAAAGATTCTCACCTGTTTTTTATGTGGTAGTAAATTGCCAGAGCTACACTGAAAAGAGAAAGAACAGAAAGTGTAAATATGAATGAGGAAGATAAATGATTTTGTGTTGTTTGTTGTTGTGTTCGAACCATTTGATTGTGTATTTGAGGTTGGGCTGGCTGACGGTGTTGTCGTCCAGGAAGATGGTGGAGCAGGAGCTGTACCTCCGCCTCAACGTTCCGTGCTACACACACACAGACACACACACACACAGTGAGTGTTATTAGAGTGTACATGTTTTTGTGTGACCCACATAAAACACGTCGGGGCCTCACAGCTGGAACGACAATCACCAGCATGAGACATGAGGATGTGACGTCTCACACTTTTCATTCAAAATCTAAACACAAATATGAACCAGTGTGAAACAACGTGGATTAGATTTGTGAAACAGTCGCACACTCACGTTACTTATGAAGAGGCTCTTTCGCTTTTCGTGCACTTTTGGAAAATAAAGAAAAATAGGTTTTGTCAATAAATGTCCTTTACAAGCTGCACACAGTGTTCTCACCACAGGTTCAAAACACACACACACACACACACACACAAGAGACTCACACTGAACAGCTTCTGTATAATAACACAATGAGCAGAGACAGTTAATAAAGGGTGCAGAAGAAAAAGGTGCTTTTACACCACTAGAGGGAGACAGAGTCACACTCACCGTTCCTGACAGGCACCTCTGAAAAGAGAGGAACCAAAAAACCTTATTATGGTTTCACTCAGTGAACGTTTCAGATTCAAGGTAACACTCAGTCTGAGAACCCAGAGGAACCTTTGAGAAGGTTCCTAAACGTGGAGGAACCTTCTCTTTTGACTATACAGATAATATTTGCTGCTGAAATGAATTTACTCGTGGTTTGGTTTCTTCTGTGGATTTGTCAATTTAAAAACTAATAATAAAAATAACATCGGCTTTATTCTTTAAGGCCACAAGGACGATGGAGGATGACACTCTGAGTCCATTGATTAAATCCACTGATGCAGAACCACATCGGATATGAACGTGAATTTGAAATGTGAGAGATTAGATTTTAACAGGAAACAGAATTTATCAGCATCAGTTTTCATCAGTTGCAGCATCACAAAGCCGGAGTTGTCCTCCTGTTTTCTCCTCAGGCCTTTGAGACCAACACTGATCTTGTGCTGTGGTGGATCCGAGGACACATGTTAATATTCCCTGTGTCACAGTGTGCCCCCCCCCCCCCCCTTGCAAACATCACTATAAACAACAATCTCTTGTCCAGATCCTCGTCCTCTTCAATAAACACACAGATTGAATCCTTTGAATCAAAGACACTCACCGTCATTCTGGGACTTGCTGAGGAATATGGTGCTGGCCCGCGGATGGTCCGACGGGTTGTACTCCATGTTTAACTCTGAAGACACACAAAGAACTCGAGTCACTTTGTGTATTGGCGACAACACGGGGACACACGTTACAGCTGATGGAGTCTTCAGATGTTCCTGCAGTTCAAATATATACAGGCCAAGAACAGAGGAGAACCAGCGACTTTCTGTGATTTACAACTAAACAGATTCAGTTCCTGCAGGAGTATGTGTGTGTGTGTGTGTGTGTGTGTGTGTTTGTGTGTGTGTGTGCATCTGATCAAACATCAAGAAACGCTTTGCTGCCGTGTTGACTTTAAGGAGGCAGTAAAAAGCAGCAGCTGCTTTGATAACACAGATAACAGAGGTTAATAAACTGAGGCTTCTTCTCACCCAGCGCTCAAACAAACAAACAACAAACAACAAACAAACAAAGATCCAGAAACACAGTGTTGACGCTGGAAGAGCCTGATCACATCTGAGTGGGAGCAGCTTCTGTAGCATCACACAAGTTATTATACACACACATGTAAGGTACAAAACAAATGGTTTCTATGTTTAAAGTTTGTTTTACATTCTTTCCTTTCTGAATAAATCTGACTGGACCTGATCTACAACCGGCCCACCTGCTGGAATTCCCAGAATGCACAGCAGCGGGCGGGGGTGTCGAGTGTTGATACGTGATATTCACCACCTCAGGTAAACGTTAACGAAGACTCGTGCTCGGCACCTGCAGCCGGTGAAACGGGAGAGGCTCGGCTGACCCGTCGGCTGGAACCTGTGTTACATAATGAATCAACAGCAGGCGCACACCCGGCCCTGAGACGCACAATCGCACTGTTGTGTTTGTTTGTTCGCACTTCAAATGTGTTTCAACCTTTTTTAACCACTTCCCCACATTTGGCTCAATGTTGTTGCCTCCTGAACGCGTGGTAATCTCCACTGGTTTCGTATCAGAGGGGAGTGTCGGGTTACTGGGAAATGTTTAACGCACATTTAGAAAGAACCTGAAATCCACATGTCAATAATATCAATACACAACTTCCTCATGGGGGTGGATTTCTCTTCTGTTCAGCGGGATTCCAGTATGACCAGTGGAATCCTGGATTTCTGTTCAAATTTCATTCATTCATAGATTCATCAAGTGTCGAATTTGTAATATTAATAGATTTAAGCCAATCAACTCGTGATAATCTTTATTATCTCATACTGTTGTAACACACACACAACACTGGCCCAGAGTGGTAGAGAACAAGGTTAAACAAACACAACTAACCTGTGCACACATGCATACAGCCCCTTATTCCTGGAAGAGAAAGCTCCCACGTGCATAAACACACACACACACACACACAAATAGGTTAACGCAACGACAGTTTTAAATAAGGTTTTTGTGCAGTCGGTTTATATTCCAGTTCAAACTGGTTCCTCTCTACACACATTCCCTGCATTGATTAGATTGTGTTAATTATTCCCTCTCTCTGCTGGAACCTCTTCATTAAACCAAGTACGCAACTAATCAATGAGGCCAATGCAGGATTGATCAGTGAGCGATTGATGAAGGACGTGTTGTGTTCGGTTACACACGACTTCACCTGATGTGTGTGTGGTTAATCAGGGATGAAACCAATAATAAACTCCTAATAAATATTAAACCAAGCTCAATTTACATTGTTTTCTTCTACCTCTGCAGTTCTTAATAAATCGGGTAGAAACTGACTCCCCTGTTATTCCAGATTCTCATTTCTGTGCTTCAGCTGATGAGCAGCAGCAGTGGAGACACATGGAAATATCAAAATGTGGGAAACAGTGACGTCCCTCCAACGCCTCCAGGTTCCAGTTTCTTATCATGTGTGTGGAGGGGGGGGGGGGGGGGGGGGGAAATACACACGGGTTACACACATGAGCCACGAAGGAAGACGTGAATAACGAGTGCACGCCGGCGCCCAACCAGCGTTTGACCCTGGTTGTCGGGGGGGGGGGGGGGGGGATCACAAGGCCGAGTCAGATGATGCGTATTCAGCTGTGTGGTTTTCATTGGCTCCGTGATGAGAACAGACTCTGGGCTGTGAGGTCTGATCCCTGATGATGTAAATCAGGTTTTTCAAGTGTTTTCTGTCGCAGCAGCTCAAAGCCGGCGAGTCTGTCTGAAGTGGAAATGAGACGAGGTCCGGGAGACGAGTGTGGAGGAAAACTCTGCCTCATTACGAGTCAATGAATCACACAGGGATCCTCTGTGGTGCAATATATTAGCACTAGAGCGTTAGGACCATATTAGAGAACACGTTAAATAGAATTAGTCGTTCCTCTCTTTCTGGATCTAGAGTCAATCTCCTGGTTTCTTGAGAAATCAAATCTCTTTGAATCTGATGAGAAGGACGATAACGAGGAAACACGTCTTCCTCCACTAGAGACTCAGTTTCCTCCAGGTCGCTGTTTGTGCTTCTGTCTTCATGATAATCAATCCTTATCTTTTCAAAGTTCTTATAATCGCGTGGAGCCGATCAGACGAGACATGAAGTATTTTGTTCTTTTCCAGACGCTTGTTTTAACACAGGTTGATCTTCTGATATTCTAGAATCATGATTTCAGTCTCTCAATATTCCCTCGTTCTCGTGCTGTCAGATTTCTGTGAAACTCGTAGATGAGCTGTGTCCCCGGTGAAACACATGACTGCTGCTGCTGCTGTAAAAATAGAAGCTGGGCTTGATTTGTCCCGACAGTGAGAAGAAGTGCATGTTTGGTGCGACTTCATCAGAAACCCTGTTGTGTTACTTTATTCTCCGTGGGCCAAACTTTCAAATTGCTTTCATGGTTGAAAAAAAACGACTCGGTTAAAAAGATGTGATAAAAACAAAGAGGTCGACAACTTGAAGTTTTATAGTCCACAATTTAACCACCGAATCTCTCACATGTCAAAACCAGGGATAAACTCTGTGTTAGATATTTAACAGGTTTAAAACCCGAGAGGAGGAAGTTTCCTTCTGGTCTCACACAACATGGACTGAACTTCAATACAAGAGCATCAGCTGACACACGAGGCCTCAGAGACAACACTGACCTCAGCAGAGACACACAGTCGTCTTTGTGAGAGAGACGCACATCATATGATGGCTTTGTCTCTCTCTCTCTCTCTCTCTCTCTCTCTCTCTGTGTCTCTCTCTCTCTCTCTGTGTCTCTCTCTCTCTCTCTCTCTCTCGAGGGCCTCATGTCAATTTAAATGTTTAAATTAACAAAACAGTTTTAAACTCTGAGTTTTCCTGAAGGAGGTAAATTATATTAACTGTTTATCCATGTTTATGAGTTACAGCACATGGACTTTGAGAGTTTCACTCATATAATGGGTCAATATTTCACTGAATGAATTAAAGTGAAGACGGTAACATGTGCAGTTTTGTGCGTTTTTTTACGCAGTTGTGTGACTTAATCACTTAACGCAGCCTTGTTCACATTCTGGAGTTGTGTTGCTACAGTTCCACAACTTTACAACAGTAGAGCAGATCTCTGCTTCTTCTCTCTTTCCTCCTGAGATACTGGTTTTACATTTGCTTCTCTGGAAAATTTCTGGAAAATGTTTGGACTCTGTGCATGTCTAAGAGCAGCTTGAATAAGTTCCACTATTTGCTTATCCTTCAACTGCTGCTTTACGTTTTTGCACTTTCACTTTGCTTTAACAGATCACGATTAGTTTCAAACCCTCTCACAGCAGCAGCAAAGCAGGAAAGGCTTCAGTTTGATGTTCGAGTCCTTAAATGTGGAATTTGAGGATTCCACATCTAAAATCCACCAAGAGACAAAGACGAGTGTCTCTCGGTGAAACGATCTGAACGTCCAACGATGATGTTGGACTTCAATGTCCCTGAACCTTCCTGAGGACATTTTCAAAAGGAGAAAGATTTTTTTAAATCCTACGTCTTTCCAGGTTTCCCATGACTCCTTGAACCTTGTAATTCCCTGTGTGACAGCTCGTCCAAACAAGAACTAATAATTCCTCATAAGCAGCTTGTAAGCCAGCGATCAAACCCGAGGCTTCACTTTCAGCTCTGCACATCCTCAACCCGCCTCCGTACATCAGCAGCTCATTTCTAATCCCTGAGTTTCGAACCCACGAGTTTAAGTGAACATGTTTTGCCCAATTAGACAGAATCGTCTGGAAGAGTAAAGATAACATGTTGTATGAGGACACGGGGACCTTGACCTTTGACCTCCGCATTCTACTCAGGTCGTCCTTGAGTTGAATAAACTCGTCCGAGGGGTTCTTGATTGTCTTCCACTAATTGAGTTGAAGGCAGCAGACCCAGGCATTCTGGGTAATGTGCAAAATTCATAAGATCTAATTGTATGGCATCATATCGCTCGTTAACTCCAGGACCAGACGACGACTTTGAGACGCAGCGTGACGTTCTCTTAATTGAGCCCCCCCCCCCAGGGTTCCTCCTATCTACTGCGACTCAGGCTCACAGCTGCCTCTCTGGGCTGTTCTTTTATGGGGGGGTGATCTTTTTTTCAGATGCTGCAGATCCTAATGAAGCCCACTAATCTCCATCATTCTGTCTGCGAGCTCCTAACAGAGCGGCGCCATTAGACACGCTCCGGTTCCAATCAGGGCAGCTCGGAGACAGACGTCCTCTCAGCACGACTCGTCTTCAGCTGCGTCTTCAGCTGCGTCCAGAGGGGACGGCTGGACGTCCATCACCCGCCGGAGACACTTCCACCGCTCAGCGAGGACGAGCGTCTGCCTCCAGGCTCTGAGCCTCCCAGAGAACTAATGATCCAAAACATTTTGCTGTGCAACATTGGCACTTAACCCGGCCACTGACACTGGAGCCATGATAACAGAACAATCAGCCGCTGTAGAACAAAGCACTCTGGCTAATAGCCTCCAACAAATTGCAGGCAGAGTGTAAGTTCAAACCCCCGACGGACACTCTGGTTGTTTGGTCCAAACCCGATGTTTTCACCTGCTTACGTTCACACGCGGTGGTCGATTACACAATCCAACAAACTGCAGCACAGACCGACAATCACACGGCAGTAACATGGATTCTGTGAGGAGCCGACTGTGCGATACACTAAAGATGCAAACACACTTCTCACATCACTGAACACCTTGTTTTAACTGAATGGTTAAGAGTCAATGATACGACTGATATGCTGCGTGTGAACATGGACCTGATAAATCTTTCCACAGAGCAGCTTCTCACCAGTTCTTCTGAAGACGCACAATTCAACTGATGTGGGAACCCCCCCCCCCCCCCGATTAGCATAGATTATAACGCTGCTTCCCTGCTGTGATATTGTCAAATTTCTTCACCGTTAAAGGTTCAGCATCTAATCGCCCTCCAAGCAGGAAGGAGAATATATACGGTGGCCTTCAGATTACATACAAACACAAAAGGGCTCTGGTTTGTTCTTTCTAAGCGACTGTAGAGTTTAGTGACATCTAGTGGTGAAGTGTCAAGTTGCAGCTGAACAGCCCTCATCTCACCCTCTTCTTCCAAACATGAACATGAACCAGTGGAAACCTTCAGGTGTCATAAATACTCAAACGGTTTAGTTTGTCCCGTCTGGGCTACTGTAAACAAACATGGCTGCCTCCGTAGAGCGGAGCCGCTCCTAAACATGAAGCATTATGTAGTATTTAAATATAAAGGCTCCCTCTAGGGTTAATCCCAGCCAAACACATGCATTCAATAACAGTTGGCCTTGAAAACACAGAAGCAGATATTCTGACAGTGAGTCATAAAGAAATAAAATGTTCTGTAACAGAAAATCTGAACCCAAAGAAAAAGGGTCTCGTACAGATTTCTCAGAAAATCAATTTCCCCGGTGCTGCCGGGCTGCCGGCTGCGATGAGGCCGTCCATTTAGCCGCCACTCTCCGGTGTGAAAGGCTCGATTGTAATGCATATTAGCATGTGTCAGAGGGGGGGGGGCTGCGTTCCACAGTTGCAGTTTCTTTCATGCGCAGGCTGGAAAACAAAGAGCAGCACAAAGGAGGCTGCCGCTCGTGAGCAGGATGTTGTCTGCAGCTCCGTGTGCACAACACGTCTCCCCTGCAAGGACACATGGGACGGACATGGACACATGACTGATCCGTGTGCCGGGGCCTGTGCCGACCCCTGCTCCCTGTAGGTCGGCCTCTCCATGTCAAACTGACGCAGAAGAGGTCACGAGTTATCATTCAAGATTCCTAACGACCCTGATAGTGTGTTTGGAGATGAAGCTTCAGCCCCTTTCAGTGTTTTACTGTCACCAGCCATAAAACACAGTCTATATTTATTGAATAGATATTAAAGGTTACTGCAGCAGCGCCTGTTTTAACTTGAATGTCATTTTTGTTATTGTTTGTGTGCTGGACGTTGTGTGCAGAGCTTTTAATAAACGGTCTTTGGTGAAGTTAGTGAAGTGTTCATCCTACCTGGTTTACCTGCACTGGTTGATCGTTTGTTCAAATTGTATAAACATCGAAGGGATCTTGTGTCCAAATTTGGCAAAATAACAATACATGTGCCAAGTTTGAGGCTAATATGATGATATGATCCACGTGGAGGCAGAAAGACGTTTGTGGAATTAGTGGGTAGATGTTTTTTTAGATATATTCTAACACAAAGTTGTTGTACTTCATTCTGTAATTAGAGATATGACAGGAAATCATCACTGGGATTTGTTTGTTTTGATCCACAACTTATTGTTCTGGTTGTAATTTCCACAAGTGAAACTATAATAAAACTTTATAATATCAGTTTCTATCAGTGCTGGATCATCTCATCACTTGCATCCCCTGAGTTCTGTCTCGTGTTCCTCTCACGCGCACAGCTTCCCCCCCACCCCGTGATAAGTGCGTGTGTCGTGTTTTTACCGTCGACGTTCTCCCGGTCGCTGATGTGCTGCAGGTTGCACCCGGTATCCTCGCGGCTCAGGTCCGACTCCTGGTGGTACGAGTCCAGGCGGGAGTGGGCATTCCGCCGGAGCTTGGGGCTGGCGGACACGCAGCATGAGGTGGTGCTCCCCATCCCTCCGGCCCCCGGAGGCAGCCCGGATTCTCTCCGTGCACGTCCGCCGAGGATGGGCAGCGAGGAACGGGCTGGGTGTCTCCGAAACTCCCCCGGTCACCGAGGGTCACACGTCGGGTGCGTCCGTGTCGCAGCGCCCATGGGAGCCCTCCGGTCAACCGTCGGTGTGTGTCCGCGCACGGGGGCTGTCACACGGGGGGTGGAGGTGTCACTACCACCGGGAGCGAGCCGCCGCCGCCGCCGCCGCCGAGGAGCCCGGCATCGCAAACCAGGACGCGGCCGAGGGGGCGCACGCTGGTGTGGGTGATGGGTGCTGGGAGCTGTGGTGGTGGCCGCCGGGCTGTCAGAGAGAGAGAGACCGACCGGGGAGGCTGCAAACCCCGAGAAAAGGTTCCGGTTCAAGGGGGTGGTTCCCAACCAGAGAGAGGCGGCGATGACAGAGCTGATTCCAGGTCTGATAACAGGCTGATCCGCATCAGCTGCATCAGGAGACGAGTTCATAACATCCAGATCAATAAAGAGAATTAAGTGTCAACAGAAAACACATTTAAGTCATATTTGTGTGTTTATTTTTATTTTTACAATAAATGAATCCCACATAATATTCATAGCATTCTGTATGTTTGACTTTGAGATTCACTTACATGTGTAAAGGATTAGATTATTATATTATCATATTTATTATAAAACAATGTCAAAGTGGCCTCAGCAAAGTTTAATGTTTCCTTATTGATGATGCAGATAAATAAACTGGGACCAGAATCACATGTTTAAACCAGTACAAGACACTCGGTAATATAAATTTATTAATGACGTGTTTGGGGTTAAATGTGAACAGAATTATTTTGTTTCTCAGTCTAAAGTTTCCATTTTTGTAGTTTTCTGAAAATTTCGACCTCCGGGAATAAAAATGTTCTAAAGTTTTAAAGAGTTCGACTCGGTTAAAAGGGTGACACCTGCTGGTCAGCCCGCAGAACTGCATGTGCAAGGATCTGTGAGAAGTAAAATTAAAAGTTAAACTCTTCTCATTTACTCTTGTTTCTGAAATGACTTTACTCGGTCATGGTTTAATCACCTAAAAACTGTATATTGATCTGCTTGTATATTTTTGGAAGCTTGAGAAACAAGTCAGAAATAGTTGAAATAAGAAAAACATGATGTTCAATGTGACTGTTACGATGAATTAGCTTTTTACTAACTCGTGCATAGACAAAAATCTGCATCGTGAGTCTTATAGTTCACAAACATTTAAAAAGTGCATCATACGGTGCAGACCTGGGACAGATGACCTCTGGCTAACAACATGAGAACAGCTAAATATTCCTGTTGTGATGTTTCAGTTGTAGTAGCGCGTGTTGCCCAGCAGGGGTCCTCCTCCTCTCACTGACTCTCTGAGTGTGTTGTCATCCCAGTCGTCCTCATCTCCTTTTTCTCTGTTGTGGAAATTTCCACTGACGCCACACTGGACCGAAAGGCCATGAAGATGTTTGAGAAAAAAACAAAAACAAGCCGAATGAAATATTAAAAAGACGCCCACGCTGCTGCTCTTCACCCCCGCTTCGATTTGAGCACAAACAGGAGAGACAGATGGAATGCGTTGGGTTTACAGTTCGGATAAACACTTTTGAAAATGAAATATAACAGTTTGAAACAAAGAAAGACAAAAATACTTATTATAAATCTTCCACATTTGCTTCATTGAAATAATCCAAGGTTACTTGACTCATACGAGCTGAACAGGGAGTGAAATATTAACTGAAAGGGAGAAAAGGGACTGGAGCTTCAGGAGCTGAAAGGTCTTCTGTTCATAAAGACAAGTCTCAAGGTTTCACAGTTTTTCTCCTGTTCAATGTTCTCACCCCCGTGTGTGTGTCTGTGTGTGTAGATGTATGTGTTCATGCCAATCTGTGACAGATGAAGAAATAAAGCAGATGTGTGTGTGTGTTTGTTGTTTTCAGTGCAGTTGTACACTCTGCACTATGTGTGAGGTTATGAACACACACAGAATCATCTCTTCTTATATCACCGTCATCATCAGAGCTGTATCACCAGGGGTTGCTATGGAAACTACTCATTTTCAAAAATTAATAATTATTGACCAGCTCCTGGGATCTGAGCCGGTTTCACACTGACGTCCTATTAATGTTAATTTTCAACACTTTCTTAAAATGTAATGATTTGAATGTTAACATACACAAACACACAACCTGGTGTGTTACATCAGTTCTAGTTGTGTGGCCTCGAACATGCTTTGTGGGTCAGCCTCAGCTGTCAATCATGAAGTTCAAACAACAAATTAAAACTGAACTTATCAGAAACATGAACGTTTGACCAACATCGGCCACCAGGGGGCGTTTGAGACGCTATGGCTTCATGTAGTCCATCTTTATATAAAGTCCACGACAAGCACAACATTGCAAACTTTGGCCTTGATGCCAGTTGTGTGTTTGTTTTGTGTGTGCAATTTGAATTCTATTCATGTTTTGTATGTTCTAAAGCTTTTGACATAAGTAGTGAGAGACAGTGATTGAATAAATAAAGTGAAATGAGAAATCAAACAAATAAATCGAGCTGCACACTCGTAGATATCAGTCTTTTAAATATGTTTTCAAAACTGATTCCTGGATCTGCACCAAAAGGTCATCGGTTCTTTCTTGGCTCAAGTGCCAAGTTCTGTGGAAAACCACTCTGGACTTTTTTTGCGTCATCTTGCCAATGAACACACAAACAGACGGCAACAAAAACACCTCACATAACTTCGACCTCTTTCTTTACCAACATGAAACTCGGGCTCGTGTATTTCCACGTCACATTTGAACATGTTTATTAGACAAAGAAAAAATAGTTTTGATTTTTTTTTTACAATTCAAACAGGGAAGTACACAGGGATAAAAGATGACAACACTACAATTTAAAACAACTACGTACAGAACAACTGATATCAAGTGAAGTCCTAAGGTCTCCTGCTGTGGTGGAGAAGTTAAGACACGGAACACAAACCGGTGCCGGGTCGTCTAATTGGTAAAAAGGAAGTTTCACACTGTCGTCATTCAACTTCTACACTCTCTCTCTCTCTCTCTCTCTCTCTATCACTGCTGATCCAGAGTCAGTGGAACCCACTCAGCGACTGCATCAACAACAAGCGTCTTTTGGAAACCACCAAAAAAAACACCAGAGAGGAGAGATCCCATGAAAGTACAAGTTCGGAAACAAAAGAGAAAGTTGGCGTCACCCTTTAAACAGAGTATTTTTTTATATCCAGCCATAATCAAATACACTTTTAATCCACAACGGAGATCCATCATTTGAAAAAAACACACAAAAAGAAACCATGCTTGCGTGAGAGTGAAGCACAACTGTTCCTCATCTTAAGAAGTTTCTCTTACAAAACTGAGGTTCGATGATTGTTGTTTCTTAACCGGTAACATTTGCTTTGTAGAATATATATATATCTTTATGTATATATATCTTTATGTATATATAAACCTGTGGAGTGAGATTCTTTAAATAAAAGGGATAGAATACAAATTCTAATCAGATCCACACTGACACTTTGGTCCTTCCTGTGCTTTTAGTGATGAAAACGACTCTTTTGGATTCACATTAATGCCCCCCCCCCCACCCCACCCCCCCGACATCAGCTTGAGAGAAGTGTGTTTGAAGTTCTGTGCATTAAAAAGCCAAACATGTCTTTGCTTGAAGCCCTAAACGAATCGAGTGTGTTTGTACAAACTGGGAACAGGTTTGATGGGATCCACTTCAATCACAAAACGCTGGGGGGAGTTTCTCTCTACATGTGTTTTTGCATAAAGGAATTTTATGAAACAACCAAGAACAGAAGCGTGAATACACAAGATGACGTCATCGGGGGGGGGGGGGGGGGCCGCGGTCGAGCTGCTGGTGGATCAGCTTTTGTGTTTTTGTGTGCACTCGGTCTGACCCTTGTAGAAAGCTGCGGGTCGCGGACCTGGCTGACCTGCAGGAGGGTTCTTCTCTTCGAAATCTTTGTGCATTTCCAGGAAGCACCTGTTCCTCCTCTTCCTGTTCCCCCTCGTCAGCTCTCAGCCGGGGCACAGCGAGCCTAGTGTGTGCGACACTCTGAGTCTTCACATGCAAAAAGAGCACAAGATTAAGAACGAGAGCGAAACTGCCAAAGCACAAGCTGGTTGAATTCCCCCCCCCCCTTCACGGCACTTCTGGATTCGTGAGACCAGGCCCGAGCGGAGGAGCCACGGCGGTCCGAGCAGTTTTTGATCCAGAGTCTTTTTTCTTTTCTTCTTTTTCTGATTGTTTGTTTTTCTGCAGCAGTTTGAAAACGCCACTGTCTCCAGCCCGTGACCACGAGCGGCCGCCGCTACTCGGCTTTGTGGCAGTAAATGTCCTTCAGTGCCTTCAGCTCTTCAATCAGGGTCTTGTTCTGGTTTTCCAACACGGCCACGCGGTTCTCCAAACACTTGACGTACTCTTTCTTTTTCCTGCGGCACTCGCGAGCGGCTTCCCTGCAGACGAGAAGAGGAGGAAAACACGTTGTTAGGAAAAAACTCCTTCAAGCAGCTTCAGATAAAATGCAGACTATGCACAAGTTCATGTTTATTTGTCCTTATTGTCCATATTTATGTTTTTATTAACCTGCTGCGGGATTTTCTTGTCGAAAAGGAACTAAATAGACTCATGCATATCTAAAAAAAAAAGCAGCTGCAGCTTTGACCCCGAGTGATATCACCCGACAGACTTTTGACAAAGTTTTCAATTCCACACGTTCACAGTCGAACAAATAAAATGAGGAAATCCATAAAAATCAGAGCATGTATTTTCATTAAAAACATATTAGAAGCAGCCAATTAAGACGAGGAACAATTGATATATTTTTGTAAAGACTTGTAGTGACTGTGTTTTAAAGTAATAACCCAATGTACACAGGCTCCTACCTGTTTTTCATCAGCCGGACCTCCCTCTTGCGGGTGACCTCCTCGGCGCGGTGGGGCTGCGGGCTCTGCATGCTGCCCGGGGACGCCGCCATCACGATGCTCTGGGTCAGGCCCGAGTTCGGCGACCGCAGCTGGTAGGCGGGGATGTCTCCGGTGGCGGCTGCGGGGGGGGAAACGGACAAAAAACTCTTAGAGACACAAATTCTCTAAATGTCTTATTCCTCTTCGTGAATGACACGTGATAAATGAAAGAAGAAACGATGACTTTTTTATTCTCTAACTCAGTAAACGTTTTCACCAGAGGATGTTCCACAGCGACTGCTTCCTGTCAGAGAAGATGAATTTCCTCTGAGCAGAACCGGGGGGGATGTTCGTAAATGACTTGAAGTGACTTCGAATTGACTAATTACACAATTTTTTTACGTCAACAGCACCACAACCGAGTCATATTCGAGTATTTTGATATCAGAAATGCACGACAGAATTTATTTAACCATCTATCGGACAGATTTAAGACTAATTTTGCAGAAACGGTGCAGTACCACTGGGAATCAGGTGGGGGCAGCATGGTCAATAGTTCTAGCTTAGAGGGGAGACATTTCCAAAATGGAGTAAAGGCCAATGTATGCTTCTCCGTTTTGACGGACACGGACAGATAGGACCGCCTTCTCCAACGTGGAACGCCCTCTCCGTGCCTCTCCGCGGCTCCTCGGAGAGCTTTTCGTGCAGCTCTCCTTTTTCTAACTACACGTCGAAATGGCGGAGAGCCCACGGATAGCCCTTGGCTGTGATTGGTCCGCTAGCGCCAGGATTTCGGAATGGAAACTTCCTGTTCCATTCCCTACATCACAATAAACCAAAATCACAACTACGACTCTATGATTAATGTGACAAGTGTGTTAAGCCAGCGGCGTTGTCCGGCTGACGGTGGCTGGTTAGAGCACTTACGGCACGTGTGTACGGTCACATACTATTATAACGAACTTTCATAACGTGGCTAGCGGGCTAACCACCATGCTAACTGCGGTGGGAACAGCGCAAAAACCCGCTGACTTTAATCCCACGGCTCATGACACTCTCTCAAACACCGTCAGGTTAGAAGCAAACACTTTAGATCGATACTAACTAACGGTAGTAGTTAGTATCGGGTGTCCCTGCTGACTGTGTGTGGAAGCTGGGGGGAAGCTAGCTGCCTCCGTGTAGCTTCAAGCTGTTGCAGCTGTTGAATTAGCAACGCAGTTTGGAAACAAGACCGGGGAACCGCTGCGTTAAGACACGATAACATAAGCATTATGACCCGCTGGGTGTCACTTTATTCAGCAAAAACTGTCGCGTCATCAACATCCTTTTTCTGTTAGCTGCCATCGTTCACTGTGTGTGAGGAGCCGGGAGGGCGTAAATAAACCAGCGTGGACTTCTTCTATATACCTCATTAGGTAGGCTTCTCTAAGCTCGACTTCAGTTGCGCCATCTACTGTTCTGGCGGTGAATTGTTTTCACAACAAAAAGGCTCGTAGAACTATAAATCAAAAAGGGTCCGTCCGATCCGTCCGTCCGTCAGTCCGCAACGGACTCGGAGAAGCATACATTGGCCTTAACTTCTTGAAGGGAGACTTTTAAATGTCGTCACACAGGGACAAACGTCCACTTTGTCGCCATGTTCGATGTCGTCAGAAACTCTCGACTCTGCGCTGCCCTCTAGTGGATGTATAGCTCAACAACCATGCTAACGTGAAGGTGACTTACGTTTACATCGTATCTATTTTTGTATGTAAATGCACAAATGAAACTTTAGCCTGTTAAACATTACGTCAACTGATTTAACAATATTATCATAGTTTGACACGTAAGTCTCGCACAGGAACTCTACCGCGATTGTCTCATTTTCACTCGTGTGTGTTTGTGTGTGATGTTGTGTTAACCACACTATGAACCACTGATGACACTGATAATTGGCTGTTTTTCACAAGTGTCAGTGAACGTCACACTGACTCCAGGAGAACCAGTAAGAAGCAGCTCTGTGGTTCACGTTGAGTCATCGGTGACTCGAGTGTGTCTCCACATCTCAGCTTCTCTCCTTCACTCTGTTCCTGAGACTTTTGTGACTCCTCGTGGACACGCACACACTTGTCACAGTACATGCACACAGACACACACACACACACTCTCTCATTGTGATAACAGAGCGACTCTGGGCTGTGCTGACGACAGCATGTGCGTCTTACTCGCCCTTTTTGCATGCTCTCTCTCCTGCTTGGCTTCTCTTCCAGGAAACCGGAGTGACGTCAAACTGACGACTATCTTACCCCCCCACCCCCTCCCACTTGCACCCGCCCCTTTACTTGTAACCCTCCCTCCCTCCCCCCTCCCTCCCGTTCTGCCTGACAACCACTGGAGTGGTGTGTGTGTATGTGTGTCGGTGTGTGTGCTTTGTGTCATAGGCTTCCACAAATTTCAGACAATAGTATTCAGAAAAGTTAATTTGGGAAGTCTTGTCTAACCGAGGACAAATGTCATGTCCCCAAAATTGTCCCGTGACTCTGTGTGTGTTTGTGTTGGTTAAAGTGCATGTGGGTGTGTTTGTGTGTGGCAGCAGCAGCAGGATTCACACTGGCAGGGACGGAGTTGAGCAAACTAAGCGAACACTTGTTTGGTTTGTCAGATCTGTTTCACAACACAACCCTGAAGTGTCCTGGCGTCTCTCCCGCGACCTGTTTCCTGCTCGATGTCACAAGGCATGAAGTTCAACACACACAAAGCGCAGTGAACCACAATGTGTTTATCAGTGTTTCCTGAGCGGGAGCCGTGTGTGTGTCTGCCTGGCTACAGTCGCACAAAAGAAGGAGTTTCTCTTTGCAAGTTGTGAAACTGTCTCAGGATTATTTCTTGTTTTCAGTCTACGTATCTGCAGGTGTATCTTTATAATTTCAGAGGAAAACAGCTGACAACAAACCAACTCGTGCAGGAATCTGTCCCTGAAAGGCAACGAGCAGACATGACACACACATGACACACACATGACACACACATGGAGATATGAGAGAAACTCTACCTGACTCAGTCTCGTCCCCGGTCACAGCCATCTCTGGTTTCCAATAATCCAGCCCCACGGCAGCAGATCACCTCGATGTGAACACACTCTTTACCCCTGTGCCACTGAAACCCCTCTCTTTCTCTCTCTCTCTCTCTCTTTCTCTCTCTCTCTCTCTTTCTCTCTCTCTGTCTCTCTCTTTCTCTCCGTCTCCTCTTCCCTCTCTCTGCTCTCTCTGCACATACGAGCGGTCACTCAGCAACTCTGCAGCCCGATTACAATTACAGGCATTGACATCACAATGACATCACTGCTGCCCGCTGAAGTCAGTAAAACACCCTGGATTAGAGTTCCTCCTCCTCCCCCCCCCCTGCCCTCCCCTCCTGCGGATCAGACGCTCACAGCGAGCGGGGCAGGGAGGCAGGGAGGGCGGGGGATTCAAAGGGGGGGGGGGGAGAGTTGTATTTTTAGCACTAGTGACGCAACTGGAGAGACGCTCAACAAACAAGAGGATATTGTGTCCCAAGTGGCTGCCGTGCAAACTGTTGAGCGCCCTGACGGCAGCTATTTTGTGTTTGTGTGCGTGTGTGTGTGTGTGTGTGTGTGTGTGTGTGTGATAAAGAATGAAGAGACAGCAGAACACTATTTATCAAAACGACATGTCCCTGAATTCTACTGAGCAAAACAAGTTGAAAAGATCATATTTGCTGCTTTAAATACTCAGCTGCTTGCAGGGAAAATCATTTTCATCACAGGAAGTGACACATTTCCAGTAATGGCAGCTGATTACTGGTTGACACACACACACACACGTATAACCACAAATCTGACGCAGGGACACGATATCATCAAATACAGAAAGGAGTCATATATCAACTTTTCTATTAAATGTCAATAGCAACTGAAATGTCATTGTAAATAATCGAGGAAGACATATTGTTATAGTCACAATTCAAACTGTTCCTTTAAACCACGCCTCCTTCACCGCCTCGTCTCTGTGGCGCCTCAGGTGAGACAACTCGTTCCCACGCACCACTGAGACCTGTCAATCAAAGGATGGGTGTCGACGCCATGAGAGCAAAGAGCGAGAACGCAGACCAGCCGGTTTAAAACCTGACGATCACTCACAATCCAGATCCAGATCCAGATCCAGATCCAGATCCAGAACCGCCTCAGTCAGTCTGAATCTACTGACGGATCCAGTGACAAGCCGCGTTAAACTCGAGAAATCCACAACAGACCTTGACGGTTCACAGACCGACAAACACAAGCTATTCAACTGCACCGAGGCCACAACACACACTCACCTTCAGCAGAAAGGAGGGAGAGAGAAAGAGGTGAAGGAGAGAAAATATCAAGCAGAGAACGAAACAAAAAGAAGAACATGACGAATAATCGCCTCTTGTGAATATCGTACTCATTCCAAAGCAACGTGGAGGTGTTAGGCTGAAGTGGAGGTGGATTATAAAGATGAATTAATGCTGAACGTTACAAAAGGAAACGTACAGAACCTTCTGTCCAAACTCTACGTTGAGTTCGTCCGTGTTTCACGTGTCTTCTGAAAGTTTACTAATAAGGGTGAATAAGACAAAACTGAGCAGTACTACCACAAATCCTGAGGGGGCAGTGTAGCTAATGGTTCCACGAGTTAACCACTGAAGTGATTTAAAATGGCCTACCCACGCAAAGTATTTACTGTTTACGTTAGCAGCAGCTATGAACTTGCAATCGGTCGAGCAGACGTACCGGCGGGACCTCGATATCGTGGTTCCACACCACCACCACCAGTGCAGGATGGCATCACCAGTGTCTGAGATATTTATTTAATATTTGTACAAAGGGAAGGAGTAGAGTCACGTCGTCCAATCTGCGCTCATATCGTCTGTATTTGTGCACGTCTTCTGAAAGCTTACGGATTCTGACAAAACGTAGCAGTACCACTGGAAACCATGGGGGGGGGGGGCAGTGTAGCCAATAGTTCAAGCTTAAAGGGAAGAAAGTTCAGCAATGGAGGAACTTTTTGAAGAAGCTTTTAGACGTAGATGACGTCACTTCGCAAGAGACAAACATCCACGTCACAATGTTTTTCATAATCTGAAACTCTCCACTCTGCACTGCCCTCTAGTGGATGTAAAGCTTAACAACCATGCAGACGTGAAGGATGCATGGACGTTTCTAAACCCACGAGGACCTGGGGACTTAACATGTTTCTCCACCAGCCCATTCCAGATTTTCTGGACACATTCAAGTTATGAACATCAGTATAACCTGTACCTTGGAAGAGCACCTGTCCGCCCTGGATGTAGAACTGCTGAGGAGCGTCCCCGGGCTGAGCTGCACACTGCAGGACGGTGGCTCCGGGCTGCGAGGAGGCCGAGTCCGTCATCGTCAGGTTCTGAGGCCCCTGAAGGGCCTGGACATCCCGGCTGCTCAGCTGGATGGCCCCCCCTTGAGTGACTGCGACTGTGGCATCAAAGTTCATATTAAAACTGAGTGATGTGAAGCAGAAGATGAGAAGAGGTATTTCAGCGGACGGGGTTCGGAGAAGACATTTAGATTGACTAATTCTGTGGCTTTGTTTGACCTGAAACTCTGAGGGAGAACTCATCTGTACAGAGAAATCTCAAGTTCCACATCAGGGAAGAATCTAGAGGAGCTCTGCAGCACCACAGTGTGTAAAAGCTTAAAGTCATGTTTTAAAAAATTCAGCTTTTTTGCTCCTGGTTGGTAAAAGTGTTCTGAATATTCATTTGTTTATACTTCTGCTCCAAAGGGAAAGAAGGTGACGCTGCTGCTCTGAGGTATTTAAACTATTTCCCGTATTAAACTGACAGAACTGAAGAGGACTTAGTTATAAACAGACGTAAACAGGCGGTGAGTTGAATTCAGAGTTTCCTGTGTCACAGTACTGAACAGTGACTTTCACCGGAACAATAAAGTGAATCTCTCTGGAGCTGGGTTGAGGCTGATTCACACAGTTTGATATGTGTGTGTGTGTGTCTGTGTGTGTACTGACTGTATTGTCCTGAGCTGGTCTGGTAGATGGAGGCTGACGTTGCACTCGACACCTCCTCCTCCTCCTCCTCCTCCTCCTCCGTCTCCTCCTCATCGATTTTAGGAACTGCCGGTGAATCGGTCGAAAGCTCATTGAGGATTTTTCTGCGCGGAGGAAGAGGATTTGATTAAGACGCCTGACGACACTTCACACGCGGATGCTCTGTGATGACGTCCTCTCACCGGTAGGACGGACGCCTGGAGAGAACCTCTCGTCTCCTCTGAGCGTCGGTGGACGTCTCGTCCTCCTCCAGCTCTGCTGCCGTGGAGATCTGTAGAGAACAAGCAGTATTTAAAAAGTGGCGTCTAATCCACTTTTCTTTTTAATTTATATTATGGCAACATGTTTGGTGTGACTGAAGGGGGGGGGGGGGGTACTTTCCAAACACAGGCTTTCGTGAGTGACCTGGAATGTGTTTGATAAAACAATCGGTGAAAGCGAGGGATGACGTCAAAGAGGGAATTTGAGAAGCTTTTTATTCTTTTCAGTCCATCCTGCCTCTTCACACACGCTCTATGTACTGTAATTATTTGTGTACGTAGGTGTGGACTCCCTACTCTCACCAGGCACGACCTTCCTGAGGCATGAATAAATCCTGTGGTTCAACACAAACTCATTTGTGTTTGGCAGGAACGTTTCTAGGGGCCCCGGGCTAAAAGGCACCAAGGGGCCCCATCATCGAACCCAAGAAACATATCATCATTGTAATATCGTGATTATCTTTGTAGCTCTGACGTAAAATGTCAGTCGCCCGTCTCCCTTAGAGAATGTGAGTTGTAGTGAGGAACCGAAGATAAACTCCCACAATTTGGAAAGTGGAAGGCGTTCATATACGGGGGGGGGCCACAAGCTAAATTCCATTTACAATAGTCAGATTTCAACATGTAGATGGCAGTCACTTTGCATATATACGAATTACAAGGGGGTTCTCAAAAATGTTCACGTAATCAGCCGTTCTCAGGGGGCCCCTCTCAGCTCAGGGCCCCGGGCCTAACCTGCTGAACGCCTCTGCATCTCAATGGTTCACACTTCTGCGTAAAGGTGTTTTTTCCAATTCAATGGCTGCTTTTGACAATTCTGATTCATGTCAGGTTAAAGAGGGGCGTGTCCGCGGCCATTTGCTCACTTCTGTTATTAAAAGCAGATGTTTAAAAACGCAACACAATCGATGCGATTGTCGGATTATTGCAGCCGTGATCACACGTTCTCGACTTGAGTCTCCACAGTGTTTCTCTGTCATGAGGACTTTGAAATCCTTAAATCCTTAAATGATCCTCAAAGACCGTTTCATGAAACGCTTTGCAAATCAAGCTGCACGTGTGAAGAAACCTGCCGGAAAACACGTGAACCCATAACCCTCTCTCTTTCATTGCTCGTCCCCGAACAACCACGTGATAACCGTGCAGGTCATTGTTGTCCGGGGTTTTTGAAGAGGTCGTCCGGCGCAGACACAACAACACACTCTCCTGAATGTGAAGGTTATAGTGACGAGCTTAAACCTCCTGCCGCTCTCATCAATCCTATTAACAGATGCTTTAGAGTACGAGCGCTCCACTGAACCTCGTGCACACAGCGGCTAAATCCTCATTCACTAACACACCAGCTCTGACCTCACAGCCTGTAAATGATTCTGTAAAACACACGGAGCTGTGACCTCGAGACCTGAACTTGAGGACGAGACATTTCCCTCGGACTTGGGTTCAAGGTTCTCTGGCACAAACTTGAAAGTGACTCAGGGCTGGATCTGGAAGCTGTGCTGGTGCCCAGTGGAACAGGGGCCCTCACCTGTACGGTGTGGACCTGTGGTGGCTGTATGACAGAGGTCTGAGGCGCCGGGATCGACCTTTGGACCTCCAGCGTCTCACCGTCAGTCAGCTGCACCACGGTCACGCTGGGTGACTCCGCCACAGACTCCTGCTGGAGCAAATCATATATGATAATAATAATATATCAATTAATAATGTGAAAATATACTCAGATAATAAAATAAAAAACAGTAGATTTAAAAAAAGAGGAGCATTACGTGTGGTATAGAAGAAAAGCAACGTTTAAAATAAAAAACACAAAAAGATGCTGTGAACCATAAATGTCCTGTGTGTGTCTGTGTGTGTCTGTGTGTGTGTGTGTACCTGTGGGTTCACCTCATCTGACAGGGAGTCATTTAAACTGCCGTCGAGCTGAGACGATACCGAAGCGTCCATGATGGGTCGAGGTCGTGGATTCTGAGCAGCTTCTCCAGAACCTTTGTCAAACATTATAAATAAATGGAAACTGGTATCTTCCAGGACTTTTCAGACAAACACAATGAACACACTTCAGACTCTGCTTTTATTTCTACTGTAAACTCTTTGTTTTGATTCTTCTGTTGTTTTCTCACTTTCCCTGCGCTTTTTCTACTTTTTTTTTTTACTGCAGTGCCTTGAGCTCTATTGGCCACCGTACAATAGAAATGAATTGACCGCACTTTCAGGAGGAAGCGCTTCTCCCATGTCTTAGAAAACTTTATCTTGTACTTTATTTTGAAGCTCTCGCATCCCACTTCCTGTGCTTCCTGTTCCGGAAGTGATGACGCAGCTCAGTGAAGCTGCGGGGAGTCACGTGTCAGCTTCTCACCAGCACCGCTTGGTTTCTCGCGCGTGAAAACTCCCGCAGTGCACGCGTGATTTCTCTTTTTTGATAATTTCCTGCTTCTACTGAAGCTGCGTGAAAAAACAACGCAACAGTTTTGCGGAAACTTACCGAACTTTTACGTCGTCACTGATGACGGTGCGCGGGGACGTGCTGAGGCTCCGCGCACGTCGTGTCCACGTCAGCGCTGATGACGCTGTGGAGACGAATAAACACCAGAGGGTAAAGGGGCGGAGCGAGAGCGATCACTCACAGCTACTTCCGGGATCGTTTCCTCACAAAGTTAACAAACCCTGGTTTCTTCCTTTTAAAGAGGCAGCAATATAAAATATACAGTTTTATACATGTATGTAAATATTGATATGAAGCCTGAACCATGTTATGTTCAGGTTGTGGAACTGTATTGATATGTTGAGCTTTAAAGGTCTTTTCTACTACTATAAGCTATATTTATTATTTCCCATTATTTATATCTAGACGGTATATATTGATATACGAATATTTCAAAACAATAATTAAATGGGTGAACAATTACCTTTAAAGCTCAACATATGGAACTTTATTGATATTGACAAATGAGCTGTATAATACATTTTCTGTCCTTGTCACTAAAATATGTATTTAAAATATATAAATTAATAAATATAAAATGTTTAGACATTTGAGCTTAAACTAAACCACCAAGACACGATTCAAGTATCTAATAAATTAAAATTATAAAGAAAATAGTTATTCTCAACTTCTCCTTCTGTTTTAGTGTGGTCGCCCACATGTTCACAAAGCAGAGTTATGTTGCCACCTACTGGCTTAAAAGAAAACAACACTTGATTAAGAACAGACAACCAAGTCTTCTCAGTTTTGGGGCCTTTGCTGCCTGTATCTTATTTATCAGCTTTTACACACACACACACACAATTGCACACACAATAGCATAATATCATCTGCCGTAAAAGAGCTTTTAAACGTCATCACAAAAACTGATTGGAACAGACACTGTTTTTAATTTTTTGACCTTTTCCCGGGGAAACATTAATGGATCTTGATGGAAAAAAAACAATAGATAGTTTGTGCACAACAGAGATTATGATTTCATGATTCTTTGTTTCGTTGACATTGCTATACAGCAAAACCATATTGACTTTAATGAGACTGTTTGGCCTTAGCAGAGGTCTACTGCTTCTTACAGTCTGATTTCATTGAGTTTTATAATCCATTTAATTCTGATATGAAGGTTTGTCCAGTGTTGTGGTAGCATCATACAATCTCCTCTGCACTGGCTGAATTCCTTTATTTAGATGGGGACACTGGCTGAACCCGCAGCCACCATCTGTCCTCCTGTGTGCCTGGGGAGGTCGCTCTCTTCAAACATCGCCCCTGCTGCTATCACAGAGCTCTGCTGTGCGAGGCAAAGTCCGTCATAATCTGTAACAGAGTGAGAGCCCCGTCCTTCATTCAGCGGTAGCCAAAGTGAATCAGTAAAATATGATCTCTGCACATTTGGCCTATTTCGTCAATGGATAAATTGAAAAACCCCAGTTCCTTCTAGTGTTTCTGGAACGAATTAATAAAGATTTCCAGGCTTGTTACTTTTATTTTGTTCTTTAAAATTCTATTTCAGATTCAATCCATGAGTATTTAACAATGTGTTTACATTTGAAAACAGGATTTGTTTATTCTAAGTTCAGATTGAGCTTTCACTCGAAACCCTGCGCTCGCACTCAGTTTCTGCTTGTGCTCAAACTTTGCTTGCATTTGGACGCTTTGCTGCTTGGACAGATTTCCTTCGCTCCAGCTTCAGCTCTTCTCCTCGTTCTCACGTTGCTTCGGTGCAGGTTAGACGTCTGCTCTCAGATTTCTCCTCTGCTCAAAACAAGTGTGTCCACAAATACACAAATGACGACCAATAGAAAGTCAGGTGTGAAGTGTCGACAACAGAAACTGTCTTGGCTATACTCCTCTAAGAGTCTCATGTGGTGTTAAGTTAACTCTGAAAGAAGTAAAGCTAACACACCAACATCGAGGGCAAGAGATTAGTCTGAGCAACAAAATATCTGAGTGCAAGCGCACAGTTAAAGCACAAGCGAGCAGATACTGTAGTATATTAGATTATATTAGAGTGTATTATTGCAAATTCTGACTCGAAATTAACAAGTCTTGCTCTCAAAGTGACAAGAAAAGACATTTTGATTCTTGTTAATAAAATATTTTCTTGTTATATTACATCTTTTAATATTTACCTTTCTTCCACAGAAGTTTTCCATCCATCATTTTAAACCTCTGTGTCACGCTCATCTAAATAATAATCAAAATAATAAAACCTTTTTTTAAACAAGGTTACAAAGTGTTTCACAAAATCAATTGCATAAAGTTATTTAACTCGAGTAAAAGGTTAATTTTAAGCAGCAAATCACAACATAATACAATTGTATTAAAATGTAAAGAGAAACCCAACAGTTCCACAAATATAATAACAGAGCTACAGTACCTCATCCCGTCCTTTGTGTCCCCCTCAGCTCCTTTCTCCTCCTCCTCCTCCTCCTCCACGCCCTCTCCTGTGGTCAGAGCGTGGCGGCTCCAGATGGTCGAGCACCCCCGGCAGACGGGGGACCATCGGGGGGCACAGAGGCCCGACAGCAGGGAGCCACGTGTGACCCGGGCCAGACAGCTCTTTAGCACAAAATTAGCCCGGGATGAACGCATAACACATAATTACACGCTGCTAATACCATCAAAGAGGAATCTGGGTGTCAGTTGTGGCCTTTGCAGCTTAAGTTGCCCTAATTCATAAAATGTCACAGTCCAGGAGCAGCATCATGCATGAGGTTAATCATATTACAACACATGGAATGGTACACAAAGACATGAGGGGGACACAACATAGACAAGAGGGCACAAAATCAACGAGATGATACAGAGCACAGACGTATATATTTGAGTGACGGGGCTCAGTGTCTTGCTCAAGAACACGTCAGTATCTTATATTGAGCTCTCTTCTTTCTGTGTTTCTTATTTTAAATGACACTTTATAATGTGGACTGGAGAAGCCAGGATCGAACCGCTGACCGTCCATTGGCGTTCAACCCTCTTTACCTCCTGATCGACTGCTTCCAAACCTTATCTAATAAAAGCTGTCGGCCTATTTGCATGATTAAAGTGGATTTCAAGTTGGAATCTCAGAAAAATAAATAATAATAGTGATTAGACATAAGACTATTATTATTATTTCCACACATTTAAATTTCAATGAGTAAGAATTGGTGCTAAATTAAGTGTGTTCCACTCTGGTGAGGTTAGGCTTAAAAGCAGGTTGTGATCATTGTGAAAGTTCACAATTAACCACCAGAGGTCACTACTGATTCAACTATGATGCTTTGTCGTAATCATCAAGTGGATTTTTATACTTTTGTTAAAGTGAATTGGCTCATTTGAATTAATCCATTGTGATAAAACCACGAGGGATTATTTTTCTCTGTGAACTGTCATTCATTGGATTTTCTGTTTTCTGTGAAAGTGAAAAAAAATACTGATGATTCTATGAACTTCATATTGTCTGATATCATTTCTTAGTTGTGTGGTGTTTTTTAAACTGACACCTGAAAGCAACACATTACATTTCTAGATTTATATTCCTAAATCAATAAGGCACAATTATAACTACAGAGATCTAGATATTAAACACATGCATGATAAATAATATCAAACTTCCTCCTGAGGAGATGAATTCTGTTCCATCACATCTGATTTGTTTCTTCACGCTGCAGACAAAAACGTTCTATATCAAAGTCCAGGTAGAAGAGTTTTTATCAGTTGATCTGAGACCAGCTGAGACAAAGAAGCCTGTAAGATTTTATTATATTTGAATTTGATTTTACTTTGAAACCTAATGTCTGACTTTGGAGAAACATTCACTTCTTCTATAAAACTTTTTTCAGGGAAGTAAAAACAGATTGATCAAAATCTGGAAATGATCTGTTGCTCTGATGACTGAAGAAAGGGTTGTTTGATTTGAATGCTTTAAAGTCAGGATGGTTTATTTGTTAAGTTGAATTAATGACTCTGATTTCTATATTTATCTTTGTGCATGACACAATAATAAAAAACTCAATCAATCATATTTGTATAAAAAAAAAATGTACTGCTGTTTCTCATCTTGGAGTCAAACTTGAAATAAGATTTGTCTCCATGGAAATTAAATTAAGATTCAATCTGATGTTGTGTAGATTTGTTAAACAGCTCCTTGTTTCCTCTCTGAGCAAATCTGCACATCTGATCCAGTAAAACAGCCACTGGTCGGGCTGGTTGTGACCTTTGACCTCCTCTACCACACTGCAGTTACTTGTCGTGTCGTTGAATGAAGCTCTGTGCAACAAAATCACCTGAGTGTTTAAAATGCAAAGTCTACAATCGTCCTCTTCACTAAAACAAATCCGTTTAACACCTTTCCTTGTCATTTCCTCTGTTCCACATTCTGTGGAAGTCCCTGCCAACCAGTGGCCGTCTTCTCCAGAAGTCGGTGCAGTTGGATTCATGGTGACAGCTGCTGAGGCTGTGGTTCGTGGCCCTGCGAGTCTCCAGCTGTGCTCCGGGCTGAAATAGACTCCCAGCTGCAGGGCCGGCTCTAGGTGCTGGAGGGATCCAATCTAGAAGGTGCCCGTGTAAACCGCACACACTATTTTCCACATTCTTGACATTCAGTGGTTCTCCTCTCGTTTCCTGTTCTCTCTAAACCCAGCATGTGGTCCAGCCTCTCTGGGGCTCGCTCAGTCGGAGGTGGAGAGCAGGGACATCTAAGTTTATCTCAACTTCTTACCTCTGAGGGGATCTTCTCCCTCTTCTGACTCTTGTCTTCGTCTTCAGTGGTCTGTGTTTCTTTGTGCAGACGTGTCCCGTGGCCCGGGGGCAACCATGTCCCGGGGCAGCTGCTCCTGAAAGCTCCTCCACGTGGATCTGGACTGCTTTTCATTTGTGGTGTCGTTGGCTCACTCTCACATCAGGTGGGACGAGTCACAGACATAAGGACAACGCAGGTGCTGGAGAGGACCTGAGGCTTCTAACACTGTGTCATTGAGAAATGAAAATACATCACTGCTCAACAAAATGAAACGTATAAATATCTGACTCATAACAGCTGCATTACAGATGTGTGAAAGAATAAATAACTTAAAAAGTCCCTCCCTATGAGGAAATCTTATCTAACCCTAACCCTACTGGAATCTATCTTCTAACGAGGACTCTTCTATGGGCTGCTGTAGTAACCTGCATTGTTTTCAAAGTGCTGGTTTTATGATCTTTTTTTTTACTTCTCTATTTGATTCCATCTTCAGCTCAGGACCCACTGTGGCCTCCCCTGCTCCCCTGGTGCCTTCAGGGTCGCTCGTAGAAAACAACTTCAGAAGTTACAAAAACCCAGCTGTGATTTCCCAGCATTTCAACCCCTTTGTTAGAAAAGTGTATACAGTGTATATCTCTAAGCATTTATATTTATATTTTATATTCATATCCAAGCATCTTTTTATCTATTTTATGTCTTTATGAAAGGATTTTTAAGTGTTTATCTTATGACTTTAATATCTATTTCATATATTTATATATCTATGTATATTCAAGCATTTACATATATACTTCATATCTACATCAAAGCATTTTTATATCTATATACAATAGTTTGTATGTCTCTATCCAAGTATTTTTATATAATATATATTTTATTTTGTATCTTATTATATCTATCTTCATTCAAATCTATATCAAAGCAGTTTCTAACTGTTCTATATTTATATTTAATATCTATTTGATAAATGTCAATTATATCCAATCATGCAAATAGTGGATTTTAGTGTTATATTATTATTATATTTATATTTTTGTAAGTCTGACTGGTATGAATCCCACATCCCAGCGGCCCCTGAACGCAACACATGACCGAGCATTAGCTCAGCGGAGAGAGAGAGAGAGAGAGAGAGAGAAAGAGAGAGAGAGAGACAAACAGGTGGTCTGGGAACACAGAACAATGTCGTCCGGCGGAGCGACGCGTAAAGAGCCGCGCTCCTCGCTCCACTGACGGAATACCGACGAGCAGACGACAAACCCCCATGCTCCTTCCTCCTGCCTCCTCACGGGCTTCTCCTCCTCCTCCACCACCTCCTCCTCCGCCGCGGGTTTGACTCCGGATCGCTGGGGCGCGGAGCCGGGACCGCGAGCCATGAAAGTCACGGTGTGCTTCGGCCGGACGCGGGTGGTGGTGCCGTGCGGGGACGGCAACATCAAGGTGCTCACGCTCATCCAGCAGGCGGTCATGCGGTACAAGAAGGCGATCGCCAAGGTAAGAGACTCCCGCAACGCTCCTGGTGCGGGTTGCGTTATTCTGGAAACAATGTTGGAGGAGGAGGAGGAGGAAGGGTGGCCGTGCAGGCGCGATCAACATGGCGCAAACTTACACCCTTCTGCAAAGTAGAGGGAACAGGAGTCTTTGTGTGTCCGCCGCGCAGTTTGCTGTGAGTCCACTCGCACACATGCACGCAGCGGGTCGTGCCCGTGCGTCATTGTTGTTGTCCGCCAAAGGGAAACAACGCGCACCGCCATTGTGGCTCTGGTGCTCGCGAACCCCCTCTGGAAGAACTTCCTCCTCCGGGGCTCCGCGGGCCGAGGGGCTCGTCCCCCGTGGGTAGGGACTCGACCCGAGACGCGTGTAAATGGAGAGGTGACCGACATGTGTGTGCGTAAACCACGAGCCTGCATGCGGACATGTGGGAAGTTACCAGCCGGGATTAGCCTCCTAGCCGGTTAGCCAGCGGGCTGCAGGAGCGGGGCTGCAGGCGGAGGGGTCCCGGCTCCAGGGCAGAACAGCGGGTCCAGGAACAGCATCAGGGAACAGTAAACATGTGCATGTGGAGTTTGTCTGAGCTCGTGCGAGCTGCAGCTTCCAGCGGGAGGTGACCCCACTCAGGCTTTTTATACTTTTCTTAAAAGTTTTGTTGCATCCTAGTTTGTATTGGAGGAGAAGCTGCACGGCAGTCTGAGCAAGGCACCAGGCCCTGCAGGGTAGAAGGAGGGAAAGTGCAGTGCCAAGCTCCAGCTGACTGGAGGAGGTGGAGGAGGAGGTAGGAGGCAAGGACCTGCCACATAAATCTCTGAGATAAAAGCGAACCTAAGAAAACTTGTTCCCCGAAGTTGGGGCAGCAACTGATAACCTTTGACCTTTGATGTTCGAGACCCTCAGACCAGACACAGGAGCTTCGTCACAATTAAAGTTGTTTATCCCAACACGTATAAAGGGAGCACACAAGTTTAACACTTCTGCATCAGTCTCATACGCGAAAGTTGTAAATATAAGTTTGCGTAACTCACGGACACGTTTAGGATTCATTGGAAACTATGATGACACTAAATATACGTCTATAAAGAAGTTGTTATCTTATACGTGTTAGTCAATAGGTCCATTAGAAATCATGTTAATAATCGGTTAATTCTCTATTTATCTTTTTCAAGTTCACAAGTTCATCAGTATCCAAAACACCCCAAATCTATCCCACCAAAATAAGAGTCATTCTTAAGCATCTACATAAGTATAACCTCTCCTTTCAAATCTTTCAAATCTACTGTTTGTGTAAAAGTCTAAATCTAGTCCCTCTGCTATGATCTAACATCACATAATTCATATTGTCATCTAGGAAACAGACTATTATTTAGCATGAACAGTAAATTTGTCTTTTTATGGTCCAGCCTTGATTTCAGGTACAAATATGATGAAGCAGTTCTTCGTGTTTCATTAATAATTGATGCGCTGCAGTTGCGTGTTCTAACTTTCAGGCGAATCTCTCTCTCTCTCTCTCTGTTCCGAGGATGGTGACACAGAAGTCGTCCTGTATCCTCCTCTGCTTCCTGAATAATTCAGTGTGAGGAGAGAGGAGGACGTCTCTGTGTAGTGGAGATGTTGAGCAGGTAGAAAGAGTTCATCTGATCTGGATTTTATCATTCTAGTCTCGAAAAGATGGAAAAATTAAGATTTATTTACCATTTTTCCTTCCAGATACAGATTCTGATTCCTGGACTTAACTTATCGGCTGATGAGCAGCACCATTATGACACTAGTGCATTTAAAAACACTGAAAAATAACATAAATGGATAAATAAATATGAATAAACAACTATCACCTCCTTAATCCTCTTGAAACTGCAGTTTTACACAAAGTACACGTCACTGTTTTACCTGTGGAACTCGCCAGTGGCAGTTTTTTTTTGTTTTATCTGTTTGGATCAAATACACGTCAAAGACATTGTGTTGGACTGGGACATAGATTTGTGTACTTGTTGATACCCGACCGATATCTTCTCTACAGCCACTCTGAGAAAACAAATCCCTTCTTTTACTTTTCACCATTGGTTCTGTTTAGTAGTGTTTTCTGTAACCGAGGAACTTCCTGTTTACACCAGTACACACACATCACATATTTATACGCTTTCTGGGTTTGGATTATTACTTACATGGAGCTAAAACCCTTGTGTGGAGTGTTGTCGTTTAAGTCACAGCTCTGATTTGTTGTGTAGTTGCTGTTATTACCACAACTTAGGACGTCAGTTGTCTGGAAACCGAGACGTCTGTTCAAAGCAGAGTATGTGTCTGTGTCTGTGCTGCTGGAAGTTATTGTGTTTTCTTTCAGAGCTCTTGATGATCCTCACCCACAACACAACATGCTGCCTCAACACACACACACACACACACACACAACACCCTCGTCTTTTAATCACCTCATATCTGCTTTTACTGCTGCAGTCCCACCCAGCACACACACATCCTCCAGAGGCAGGGCGGTCTCACGTCTTGTGTCATTTTGTGCGTGTTTGTTGTGTTGAAGATCACAGCTTTGCTTTTCTTTCTGGGGTCGGCTCGTCTTTAATAAGAGGCCCTGAATTTAGTTTGGGTGTTTTCTCCTGCTCCAGTGTTTGCAGGGACCTTCTCGTGACTTCCCCTGTCATTAGAGAGGAATGCTTCCTGCAGAAAAAGGGGGAAAAGGCCGTTCCACTCCTGAGGGTCCTCCACCGCCGCCTGTCCCTGTGGAATCAGGAAGACGAGCGGTCACTGTTTGTACAACGCGCTCATCCTGAGATGTGACTGGACTGAAGAGAGAGAGGAAGCAGCTTTCTGTCCGAACATCACAACGTCTGGAGAAGACGGGATTATCCTCTCTGCTGTTTTTCCCCTCTGCAGATCCCGGGGTGGAACCTCTCTAATGTTCAACCAGTCTGACTCAGTGTGGAGAGCGTTTTAAAATGACACCCTTGACTGGAAAAGCGTCTGGTGGTTAACGCTCCAAACCCTCGAGTGACGCAAGTGTTGGCGTCTCGGAGGAAACGTGGGTTTGTCTGTTTTTAACTCCAGAACTTCTCCTGAGCTGTGGGGGGGGGGGGGGGGGGGGGGGGGGATGTATCAGGTGTCGGGGCCGTTGTGTTCCATTCACAGCTTCACACTGCTGGAGTTTCCTCTGGAGGAGCTGTTGTGTTTGTACTCGACCATTGAGGCCGACAGATTTAAAATGACTCTGACCTCCAGTGGACGGACACAAGCAGGCGTCTGGAGCTCGGCCTCCTTGAAGAAGTTTTCCTGAGAAACTTTCTTTGGGTATTTTGTGACGTTATCATTTATTGATCATGATAAAAGAAATCCTGCACGTTCATATCAACACACGTGTGTGAGATTTGGTGCAGATTGATGTTTGTGCTCTTTAGAGTCTTTCTAGTTTGTTATTTAATATAGCAATCTTAATCTATAACCCCCCCACCAATCTGAAATTGAAGGGAACATCTCCTCAGGCTTTGCACAGAAAAATGCAGATTCATCATGTAACCCCCCCCCCCCCCCCCCCCCACACACTCACACTATTCAACTATCAGGTTACACAGCTTGTTTTCAACCCTGTCCTGATCTATTGTGTATACTGTGTGTGTGTGTGTGTGTGTGTGTGTGTGTCTGTGCTCAAGATTAACTAAACGTATAGTTGTTTCCCGTACCACAGTCAGATGGTGGCCAGCGCCCGGGGCCCTGCTCACTTGGAGAATGAACTCCCGCAGTAACGTTTAATTCTCCAACATGTTCGCCGGCAGAACTGTTCCACATCTTCAAAGCAGGAGCTCAGACTTCAGAGGTTTGGCCTCATTCTGTTCAGAAAGAGCGAGTTCTTTGCACGCGTGAAAGGGTGAAGTCGATGTGATGATAAAGAAAGATCGAGGAACGATAGTGTCGAGGGAATTCACAGAGCGTCAGAAGAGCGTTCCACTCTCACGGGACCCAAGTCGTGCTTCACTGAGGCCGTCGATACGCTGGAGGTGGACCGGGTCAAACCGGACCTCGTCCACTCTATCTCACACCTCACTGGTCGACCTGATGTTGGGATCCGCTGGTTGAAGTGCAGCTTTATGTATATATTATATGTATGTTAAAGTAGACACACTGCTTTGGCTTCCAAGAGTGTGTTGTATGCGTTTTTTTGAGAACCTGCAAAGTTAAAAAAGCTGAAAGTGAAGGCAGCTCCTCTCCCCTCAGAAAATGCTGAGTCACCTTGTAGGTATCTGGTCGATACCGCCGCACCAATGTGATGTCATGTGATGTGCCACATTTGCATATCGCGCCTGGTGGTTAGTCTGACACGCCCCCGAGCAAAGCCAGCCAATTTGATCAGTGGAGGCAAGAGATGTTCCGTTAGCGTTTTCTTTCCTTCCTGATATCGACTTTGCATCTGTAGATCAAGAGAACTGGTCCAATATAATTTAAAAATATGTTTTATCTTACTATACTTTAAAGGCTCTTAATTGAATCAGTATAGATGTGTGTGCTCGCCGATGCCCGACTTGGCATTTTCAGGTCTATCGGAGGTATTTATGATTCTGGTATCGCAACATCTTTAGTACAGGATGACATTTCTGGCCAATCAGAGCTGACTGGGCTTTATTGAGAGGGCGGGCCTTAAAGAGACAGAAGCTAAAACCAAGTGTTTCCGACAGAGGCTGAAGAGACGAGCTACAGCTAGGGTTAGGGTTAACAGTTTGAGGAAAGTGACTTGTTTTGTAAGAGAAGAGCATTTAAATAACCCAAATTAAAATGAGGCTGAATATGAGGACAATATGAAGAAGATATCAGTTCATCTGGCATAATGTAATCTGTCATACATCATCTCACCTGCTGTACCAAAATTAATCTAGATCACAGCTAAGTCTGGACAGATTCTAGGTTATATCTTGTTGATATTTGTCCCAATGAAATCTGAAGTGGCCTGGTGTTCCACTGCCTGGTGCAGGTGCAGTAGATCTACCTCATCCCGCCAGGTCATATGAGCCCAACTCATTTTACAGTTCATCTGTTTGATCCTCATGTCATCAGGCTGTACCAGCCAGGGGTTCCTGCTTCCAGAACGGGCACAGTGCCGGATTAAAAGCTTCGCTCATCATCCCTGGGCCGCTGACTTTGCCCTTGACTAGACTACTGTGGAAAAAATGTCCTAAAACGTGACCCAGCACAGCTTTCCATTTCCTAAAGGAGTCACTTGAAGACTCACCGGAACAAGGGGCAGGAAAGAAGCCTTATGGGGCGGCAGACACACACAGGGATACACAGATTGGCTCTTTATAAGAATTTCACAAATCAGGTTGCATTCAAACGGAGTTGATCGTGATAATTGAATATTCCAGCAGTTGTACAGTATTACCGATATTACGTAGAAGGCTTTGAAAATCATTTTTCCTTAGGACCTGACACATGCTACATGACAGCTTGTTCTTCTTGCCAGACGATGACTCTTTCATATCCACTCTTTCCCACAGCCATTCATTGCTGCGTGTGCGTTTTTGCACGTCTGTATTTATTATTGTTTCTGTTACAGCTCAATAATGCTGATTCACTGCGAGTAATTTTCTGAATAAGTGAGTTGTCATCCTCGCCCCTATTTGACGTGTTGATAATAATAAAAGTTGCCACATGCACGAGGTTGCCAGCCAGCAGGCTCTTCCCTGAGAGGGAGCGAACGTGGCACGGTGTCCGTTAGCAAGGCCGAGCAGCTGAAGGGTCTGAGGCGTGAAACGCTGACTTCACACGGTGGGAGGACCGGTTCTTTCCTTTTTGAAGTTAATTTACATTTTTTAGAAGTTAAGCTTGTGCTGTTTGTCGGAGCTGTTTGCATTAACAAGTTGCATAGGAGGAAAGTTGTCATGGGAGAACAGGGAGTGAAAAGGCTAAAGAGTTCAAAGCAGACCCCCCCCCCCCCAATAGAAGATTAAAGTCTTTCTGCATCTGCATCTTTCATGGGCCTTTTTATAGATGCAATACTTTCCTGTAGTTTTCTGCTCTCAAATGGCAGCGCTGCAGATGGTGAGTGTAGAGACAGTGGTACCACGCACTGAGTTCTTGTAAGTATCTTGTTCTCACTTGTTTACTAAGGAAAACTCATGTGATCCAAATGTCTAAGCCTGCAGAACCCTTTAGAATTATACAGTATATTAATACATTAAGCCTGTTCATTGAAGGAACTTTATTGCAGCCTTTGAAAATGCGATCAGAGAACTTAGAGGCTTTTCTGTTTTGGACTTGCCCGACTTGGCTCGCTCTGGACGAGAACTAATTCCACTCATTTGAGATTTGCTCAAAAGACACACAAGGGCCACAGTTATTAAAGTTTACATGATGAGAACACATGCATCGATACTGACTCATGTGTTTTGGAAAATCAGGCTAATCCCAAACGCTCCTCCAGATGTAAATGATCCCTTCATAGGGAACCAAAATATGAAACTGGGCCGGTCTCCATCGGTGCGACACGTTGAAGACTGAACTCTTGACCGTGACGGGGGGGGGGCTGAGTTAATGAGAGTGCAGATCATAATACTTAATGATACAGAGAGCTTAAGTGGTTTACAGAGTGCAATGAAAACAGATTACTCGGCCCCTGGCTTGGGTCCAGTCAGCTGAGCGCTGGCACCCCGACCATGTGCATCTCAGCCGGCTACATACGGCTCTGGATCTCCCGGATCAGGGGCTGAGTGACAGGGCGTGCCAGTGGACGGCTGATGCCTCAAAATGATCACTCGCACTTTAAGGTCAAGCCCCCCCCCCCCACTCCCTCCCCTCGGTTTAGCCACAGCCCCCTTTCTGTAAACGGAGGAAGCTGCTGAAAGTCAACTGGTCCAGGGGAGAAGGAAGAGGAAGCTAGTAAAATGTTTAATGACCTCTATGTTGCTCAGCTCTGATCGTCCTTCTTCGTGGACCAGGACTTCATGAAGGACATTGTCAGGGTGTCTCCACAGAGAGATGTTTGTGGACAACCAGGGTGTGCGACGCTGAGACAGCTTGTGTTACAGGCAGAATACGCTCATTGTAGACGAGTGTGAGTTTAACGTGGTTTGACCTCGAAGAGTTAACGACTCGGGTTCTGAATGTGAGTGTTGTTGAAGTTGGGCTGTACAACTTTCTGCCTGTTCATCATTCAAACACACAACCCCATAAAACATCTGGCATGGAATGAAAACATGAGTCCATGTTATTGAAGTTATTAGTCTTACAGAACAGTGTCATTAACTCATTGGAGAACAGTGCGTCGTATTCATCCTTGTTTCTCTTTCGGCTCAGGTTGAATTTTCTCTGGAGTTTTGTGGTTTGAGCGACGGCAACATTCAAACAGTCCTGACTGATAGTTACCCTGAGCCCGGCCAAGCACAACTGGGCAGTCCTCAGCTTTCTCCCATAATAACCATGGAGGTTACAAAGCCCAGACGTTGTCTCCGAGAGCAGGAAGGAACAAAGCTCCCCCGGGGTCTCTTCATCAACTGGTGGTTTCATGTCAGGCACACGATTATGGAAAAGCTTTTTTTTTTTTTACCTTTTTTTAAATGGTCTCCTCTAGTTGAGGAAATCCAAAAGGTTAATGTTAACTTCTGTAATACAGTAGAAAGTAAACTTGAAATACTCAGAGTGTATTGGAGGTGAGTACTTGAGGGTGTAAACAGACTAGAGCCTGACTGACATGGAGCTTTTGGGGCTGAAGCAGATATTGGAGAGAGATTGTTAATAATTCTTAAGATATTATCTCTTATGACAAAGAAATACAATTTTGACTTTATACTTTACAGTTTAGCATTGAATTTTATCTAGATTTCTGTCGGCCAGTGGATACGTTTGTTTGGCTATAAAACAAACTCCTTGGTTTTCTGTGATGAATAATTAATAGAAATTATTGCCTAAGCAAAGTGCATTAAATGTGCCACCTCACACTGTAAGGTCAGAGTCTATTGCTTTGTAATTAAAGGGCCATAAAATGTTGAACCAAACCCGCTTGTTGAGGAATCACTGACTTCTGCTCCGTGTTGATTCACATGAGAGCAGAGAATCGGCTCAATATGAAATGACTGTGCGTTTGTTTCCAGCGCTCAGACTGACCTCGTTCACAGGCGCTGGTGTCTCTCGTCCTCTCAGTGGACGGACACCGACTGAAATGTCAAGGACTCGCTGTGTGGAGCACAGGGAGAGGATTGTCCCCGAGGAATGTGAGGACTCCCAAACAAACAGCGGTTCAGATATAGTGTGGAGCAGCCTGGAGGTTTTTTATCAAGCCGGGGGAACTTGTTATTCTGTTATTCCCTCACTGTATCTGCAGTTGTGGCCTGGAGCTTTTTATTTATGCTGATTTATTAATTTCTTCCCTTCAAGTTTTCCTTTTTAGCCAGACTGTTAAACTTTCATTTCACTTCCCACTCTCCTAACGGGGCCTGTTGGTCTCAACCAGCTGTTAATTGCCTGCAGCTACGTGAGAAGCCCGGAGGTTCAGAGACGCAGATCTCAGACCTGCCAGGCGTGTTCTCCATGGAAACCTGAATGCTTCTGAAAGGGTCAGAGGTCAAGGTTGAGGGTCAGACACGGAAAACCACATGCTGCTCCGAAGAATGAAGAGCCCACATTAGCATAACACAAATGATTTATGAGTGTAGATTAATGACGTCCCATGAAATTGAATTCAGTGCTCAGGCTGATGAGGCTTTGTCTGCTAAATATAGGACAGGCCGAGCGAGAGCTGTTTCTGTGACGGATGGTTATTTGGCCTTTGGGGCCGAGCAGCGACACGAGGGCTCAGAACCTCAGACTTCCCATGTGTGACCTCCCTCCTCTTTGTCTGCTGGGCTCTTTGGTTCCTGCTGCAGCTCGGGAGGCCTGGAGCTGAGGCTGCAACCACACAACCTGTCACTGCAACCACACAACCAGTCACTGCGTCCACACAACCAGTCTCTGCATCCACACAACCAGTCACTGTCGGGTACTTGGACGCCTGCTACCCACAATGCACTGGAAGTTTGGTCTGGTTCTTGCTTGAAAGCTACAGGGTGGTGAGATGTTCGGAAACAGCACATTGGATTTTGAGTTTGCCAACTTCATGAGTCAGTTTGTAACTTCTAAATTTGGAAAACAAGCTTTTTTTTTTTTTAATTAAATACATAATGGTTATTATAATTCCACAATTGGGGCCAATTCAACAGAGTTGCCAGTCTAACATGTTGATATCGGCCCACTCGGTGTCAGCTGGCGTTTCCTCCGGTTCCTGACAGGAGACAGAAAGCCTTTGATTCACAGCCGTTCTCTCCAGGGTGTGTTTTTGACACGGCTGGTCTGCACTTGTCAGAATGCAGCCGGCGTAGAGAGTTAATATTCACACTGAGCGGCTGTGAAACAATCGCACAATCAGGGAGTTGCAGCAGACACACTGATAACAGCACATGCAGTCTAGTTATTAAAATCTGCATCACAGATTCCTGATCAACGTGAATATCTCAAATGAAACCCTGAGTGGAGCGTCTATCAGTTTCTGTCTGCTGCAGATTCGACTCTAAGCGAGGCTGATGCCGCTCGACAGGAAAAACCGCTTCCCCACTGACCCGCCGGTGATGCAACACTTCATGCATCTCCCTTTTGTCCTCGGCTGAGCCGTCAGGAAGTCTGCAGGCTGTCTGTCGGTTCCCTGTCTGCACCTGTTACCTGTGTCGACGGAGTGCATGTTGCGGTTTACCTTTTGTTTTGCTCTTGTGTAAACTTCCCTCCTACCATTACACACGTGTCACGTTGACCGACACAACCAGACGACAGTGGTTTATGTGTAGACTCCTCACCCGACAACTTCCACTGTGCACGAGTGTGTTTGTGGCGCCAAATTGAGAACAACTGTCTAATGTACTGCAGGTATTCTTTTTGTGCATGGAAAGTTTTCTACTTGAAACTTCAATATGAGTTTATTTCATAAATTGACAAATGACTTCAATCAATTAAGCAATCAATTAACTTAAGTGAACGTATATTCTGTCGTCTAATTAGATTTCCACACGTGCTTTAGCCGTACATTAAATTGAATTTGCTTCCTCGTGATTCCCCCAACAATCTAATACGTTCGTTGCAGATTAAGATTCAATACAATCATTGAGTTTAGATGCTGTGATTCACAAGCAGGTCATAGACTGTTTATTTATACAGCTCAAAACCAGTACAGGTCGTAAACCCTGACCTGACCCCGGAGAAGCTGACGTGAAGCCTCTAGCAACTAAATTGGCTGATGATATTATGACTATTCTTTACTGGGATATCTTGGTATGTGTTGAAGAAGGATTATTGATTGTTGGACGGGTTTCAAGTCCGTCCAGGGAAAGTTGTCTGGTTGCTGCTGGAGGACGACTCGGCTCAGCCGGAGGAAATGGAAGCTTCCCTCCTTCCTGTCCAGCATCATTAGTATTCAGGATTCGGTGGCGAGGAAGTGTCCTGGACCTTTTTAGGGCGGGAGACATAAATCACTGAGTTTAATGATCATCAGAAAATTCAGATTTATTGGAATTTAAAGAACTGGAAACCATTTAAAGTTGTGTTCTTTGAAAAGGATTAAATGTGGAGACAATCAACTCTTGTGTTGCTGTGTGTGTGTGTGTGTGTTGGATACTCGTCTTGTTTTGTTCAGACAATAGGCACCAGTTGGGGGGGGGCAATACAAAGCTGATGGAGGCAGCCACAATTTGGTAAAACCAGAAATAGTGTCAGTCAACCATGACAAAGGGGGGAAGAACAGCAGCGGTGCAGTGGTGAGGAGACAAGTGAGGACATGTGACAGTGTAGGAGACATTTAAAAGTAGAACATGGTCCAAGGGAACAGATGGAACCACAGATGAAGGGAAACACACAACAAGGAAAGATGATTCACAGCAAACGATCGCTGTGGGAAGACTCGATCGAGTTCAGGGACTCGGTTGTTGCTGCAGAGCCTGAAGCTAAAACAAGGATCCGATATATTTAGTTATTTCTGTTTTTTTTTTGTCTTTAAGAATTTGCTGAAGTAATATAAAAGCTGGACAATAAGACCTCGCATACAAATGAGAATTTGAAGGTTTTCTCTTGATGTTCCAGCGGAGTTAAGCGTCCCTGCATGTGTCGTATTAATACTCCCAAAATATCTGCAGGTCCATGAAATGTGCAATCGCAGGATGTGGATGGATAAACGCGTATCTCCACACTTCAATACAGAAAATCCTCTTCAGTATTATTCAGCATGAATGAGTTAAACTTAAATAGGCATTTTAAAAAGCCCTTTGTGACTGATGGAGTCTGAAAGTGACTTAGCGGCAGCAGATCAGCGGGGACAGTCGAGGCAGAGAAGAGGCTTCGCTGGATAAAAAGCTTCCTGTGTGAATGAACCGTGTCAGGTCTGGCCTGGGACTGCTGCCTCTTTTGACATGATCAGACAAGATTGTGTGTCTGTGTGTGTGTGTGTGTGCAGCTCTTCTGTTTGCCCTCTCGCACACATGAATTAGGACACCAAACCCAACACGCCTGGCATTTCAAAGAGAGGGCCATTTGTTGGAAACAAGCGCCCCATTTAGACCGTCTTGATCCACGTATTGAACTGCGCCCAGAATCTAGACCCATCTCTCTGCAGCTCATTCTTCTGATGCACCCACGGCTCCTACAGCAAACCTATATGTGTCGCTCAGATGTGAGCCGAGACAATGAGGGAATTTCCTGTTTCACTTCTGACATACTACTCTTTGAATGAAAGAACAGATTTCTATTCATAAATCCTCCGTACAGTTGTATAAACACCAAATATGACAATAGCTGAATGTATGACAAGCAGGAAGTGAACAAATCCTCTATACATTTAGCATTTCCACTGTTCGAATTAGAGGAGCTCCACATTGGTGGTGGTTACTGGTTTCTTGCCACATTTGTTACTGGACAGCAGCTGAAATAAGAGTTTTAACCCAATAAAACCTAAAATGGTAAATATACAAAACCTCAGCATAATTTAAAAACCATCACGGACGACCTGAGGGTTTCCTTTTCCCTAAACTTCGTGAACCAAATATAAACAAAGTAAAAAATGTAGACTATCCATATGTTATCTTCTTAATTTGAGTTTATAATGCATTTCACTTTTCCCTTGAGTATTAACAAAAGAGAAAAGCTGCGTCTCTGGACGTGAACTTCATCCCTGCATTCAGCCGCTGACCCTGCACAGCTGAACGTGATTCTGAGCATAAACGTTAAAAGCTTTCGTCACTTGATTTCCATTTAAAGTGACTCCGGCTTCAAAGTCTCTCGTCCTACTTACTCCCCCAATGGCGTGGCGGCTGCAGCAGCCTGACCTGCTGTGTCACCGCAGGGAAAAGCCCTCGGGGTCGTTCTGGACCCGCTCGTATCTGGACCTCGAACAAATGGCAGGATTCCCTCGTGACCCGCTCACACATGACTGCAGAATACTTCTCATCCGAGTCAAACTGGAGCATGTGAAGTCTGTACCGCTGAAGCACCCATCAATCAAACATGATTTAGAAGTGTAGACTTAAATTATTTGTTTTTGTACGGAGAACTAGATAATTATGGTATCGTCTTTATCCGTTCGACTCATAATCAGTCATGTCCGGTTCTTTGGAAAAATTGTGCAGACATCTTTGTTTGGTTTCCTTCCTTATCCTCAGTTTAACGCTGGGGTCTGAGCCTTGAAGGGTCCGGGGAGATGCTGCCCGTGTCTCTGTCTTCACCGTCCACACCCGGTGGAGGGAAGGAAAGACTTTCTCCTGCCAGAGGTTGTGATGGGTTGTGCTGCACAATAATCATGATTATTTGTTTTATTTCGATTCATTTCTTTGGCTCTTCAGAGAGAGAGAGACCAAAATCAATTGTTGTAAACAGGAGGCTGCATTTCTACAGTTGAAAACAAAATATGTAACTAGAGCCTGGCCCATAAGGGTTTGGACTACCAGGACGTTTTATACATTGTGGTATAACATGAAATATATGTGTGAAGTGCAAAACTTTGACAGAGAAATGGAATTGGCATTCAAACCAAAACACATAAGTATTGTTCTTAATTGTTTGCTGAAATACTAACATATGTCATAAATACAGTAACGCACAGACGGGTTATATTTCCATATGTTTTTGTTGCTTTATGATATCATGTGTATCCATATCTGACATCTCATTGGACGTGACAGTGTCCTGACCCTGAGTTTATCCTCTTACATCACCAGTGTTGGGGCCTGCAGAGGGTAAATGAGTGCACGTACCGCTCGTGCACATGTTAATGCACGTAGATCACTTCACCAGCTTCTAATGCACACAGAGCTAAAGTGGAATTTACATTTCTGCGACTGGATCAGTATTTTGAAGCCTGTGATGCTGCACGACGCAAAAAGAAACGTGTTCAATCACAGAGCATCTTCAGTGTAAGTTGAGGAGGAGATGGAGGGATCTGATTGGTCTGCTGCTGTGTTTACAACATCAATAAACGTGTTATGTGCCTTCATCAGGGGAGATCCCTTCATTAATTTTGTAACAACCTATTTGCCGAGGTGCATTAAAACCGTGAGTCACTTCTGAGGCAAGGGCCAGATGGGTCTTACCGACCTCCAGAGTGATGTCATCTTATCTTCCACAGAGAACGCCAGAGGAAACTTTCTCCTCTCCCTTCTTTAAAGCCCCCCCCCCCCCCCCGTTCACCTCTAGACTCGAGAGGGAGAAACCACTGCATCTCCGTCTCCCAGCGCTCCCACCTGCCTCCTCCCCACATCCATCTCTACCTCCCCCCATCCTCACAACCTACTTCTATTTAAATAACCCCTCTCTCTCTCTCTCCCTCCCTCCCTCCCCTGCCCTCTCACAGCTTTGATCCACATGTGTCTGTGCTGTAGCTTTGAAGAACACTGTTCCTCTTCCTCTTGATTTAAATGCACAAAGCATTGTTGTCTCTTCACTGTGGCTTTGTGCTCATCGCTGGTACTGTTGCGTTTCTCTCTCTAATATCGGATCGTCCAAGCATTATCTGCATTTCCGATATTGTATATCAGCCAAGACCTGATTGTCCCCTGGCCGCTGCATAGGCTATAAACTCTGCCTCCTCCATATTAATGGATGGGATGTGGACCCAAGTGAATGAAGTAATAATGCAGCTTTGGTTATCAGGACAACACTCGCACACAGATGACCGTGCACAAGGGAGTACAGTCCTGCTCATGGACTTGTGGCTGTAAAAGGACACACACCAGCTGTTGACTCAGGATTGAGTCTGTGACATCTTTGTTTGGAGGATAACTCATCTCCACCCCCCCACACATGGACATGCACTCTCTGTCTCCCTCGTTCTAGGCGCTCTATCTCCGTTTTATAATAAACTCTGAGCGGGAGTTGTTCGGTCTGGCTGTCAGAGTTCGCTCTATCGTCCACAAAGATTACGCAACACTGTCTGTAAGCCATCAGTGACTGTGCTGTTTTCATCCTGTCCAGGCCTGTCTGTCCCCTCGTCTGTCTGTGCAGGCCTCAAGTCTCCATAGATCTTAACTCATGGGTCCACAACCCACACCTTTTATAGATTCAAACTCTAAGTCTCTTATTGTTTCTGTACATTTGTGTGTTTGTTGGATCGTACATTAAGTAATTAGTCGTGTCCCAAGCTAATCTGCAGGATCGGGGCCACACCCAATCCAGGCCCAGGTCCACATCGGTTAGTTCGGGTTAGGTCGTCAGCATCGGGCACAGGCAATGATGCAACTGTGTGCATAGTGTGGAATCACACATCTTGCACATATAACTGTGAAAAACATCAGAAACACTAAAAGACAAGTTTGGCAAGGCATCATGATTGACAGCTGAGACTTCTGTCTTCATGTTCACACAGTGAGAGGAGGTGTACACACACCTCATCCCTCTTTACACACCGTTATTGATCCTGACCTCTTTTGTCTTGTGGTCTCTTGTATTGAACCAGCTTCTGACTGTGGGCCTTTTTTAAAATGCCTTTTAATTAATGTCCTCCCATTAAACTAGTGTCATCATTGTACCCAGCCAATTTCTATTGCATTTGTACAAATATATATAATTGTTCACATTTCAGCATCAACTGAGTCGTCTACTTATCGTAGCTTGTTTTAAAGATGTCTCTTCTGGTGTCCTGTGTGTCCCAGTAGAGTAGTGAGCTTTTATTTTGGCGGGCATCCTCTGCCTCTCTCTGCTCTGGCAATTATGCACAATAGGACGTATCATGACTAATAGGACATATCTCAGGCCGATTGCGAGTAAGCTTCCTTATTTCTGCCTTTTCCATTTGCTGAGCTGTAATCTGATACAGCCGAGGTGGTTCAGCCGTCACATGACGCTGGCAGACAGAGCGCCGCTACTGACTCTGTGTGCGAGTCCATGTTTTACAAATTAATCCCATGCACCGCTCACTGCCCATTGACCAACTTCTGCCCCCCCACAAATCCTCTTGTACAACATCTCCCAATCCCTCAGATAGCGTTCAGCTTCATAACAGGATCAGGACGGGGTTTTTATTATTCAGAGACTCGTGACGTTTGGGGCTTAGGTGTCATCGGATGCTTTTATAGGAGAACCTGTTTGTTTTGGTATGAAATCCTCCTTTTCCACCGAGGACGGGAGGATGAATAGGAGAGGTGTGTGCGGCCTTGTTTGAAATAATAATTTGTGTTAATTAAAGAAGTATGCAGAATCTGTTTTCTGTCTTTCCCTAAATGTTCCCTGACCCCGGTCATCAGCACACAATCCTATCGTCTGTAATCATCCTGCTGTTGTCCTTAGAACCTGGTTTTGGTCTTGTGGATAATTCCTCATCCCTTTTATTGCCAGTGAAACGTTTCATCTGGTGGTAAACGACACATCACCGCACACTCCCCTCCGGAGCGCCGGGGGACAACCGCTGCCTCCTCATTCTTCTATCTGATCCTCTGATTGGCCGAGGGGAGAACTCCTCCGGTGATGTCGGCTCGTCTCCATGGTCGTGGTTTGTGTTTATCCTCCAGGGACGGCCTGTGATGCGTCTCACTGTCAGTGAGGACCAAAGCTCCTCTTGGCCGGGCTTCTGTCAGAGCTGGTGAGAACAAAGCCAAGTATGAGAGTGCGTTGACGGAGATTAAGAGGTTTTCAGTGTTGGTTCGGGGTCATCTGTTGAGTGTGTGTGTGGGTGTGTGTGTGTGTGTGTGGGTGGGGGGGGGGGGGCTCTGAACACATGGACACAGCTGTGCTGTGGCTATCTGTGGCATGGTTTGTGGCTGCCATCCATAAAAGGAAGGGAATCAGAGTTTTCCACAGAATTTTTTTTCCTTTATGAATAGTGGGGCTGAACTCCTACTTATTCACATTGTGACAGGAACTGATTAAAACCTCCTGAGGATTATTAGAATGTGGGGTTATTCATGTTCATATTGACACGTGTGTGAATTTACTGAAAGCTTTGGTCAAGTCATGATAACTTCAGAACAAAAAACACTATTGTAAAGTAGTAATAATGCAACCAGAGGCAGGAGGACACTCAAGGCTTGCTTGGAATATGAATTCAGAGCTATTAGAGCTTTTAGTCCAGTGCCCCTGTTAAAGGAGATACTCTGCTCATATTCAGCTTCATAATTTTAAGTTGGGTTATTACTCTAAAGGTTTATAATCAGAAAACACTTCACTTCTCTCAAACTGTTGCTGCAGCTCCTCTTTTCAGCCTCTGTCTCAAACACTTGGTTTTTAGCTGCTGTCTCTTTAAGTCCAGCTCTCATGCTGCCAGTGGTATATTTGTTTTAGGTTCTCATGCAGATTTATTCTTTGCCTGTCTGACTTTGTAATCAGATATTTGCACGATAACTTACTCGGCCCGATAGCAATCAATAAGGTTTAATTTGGAATTATAGCGATAACCTTCTTCTAAAACCTTCAAATCTCTGCATGAAACCGGTTGATCTGGAATCGAGCAGGACTCTCATTCGCCCTGAACCAGTTCTTCATTTGGACCGGCTGGATGTTTTGTCTGCAGCACTTCCCCCTCTGACAGACGGGATATCCTCCTGTCACATTTTGCCTGAAACCAGATGAGAGTCTCCTGATATCAGTCGGTCGTTGTGCCTCTGGTGACAGTGAAATGTGATACAGCTCGGACCGGAATCGAACAGTCACCTGCGGCTTGTTTCCGTCCGCTGTACGTTGTAGATGTGGCTGATTGAATGAAAGCTGCTCAGAGAACATCCAGTGAATTGACTCGCAAATCTTTGGCTGAGGGTCCAGAATTCCTCGTCCTGTATTTCAAACCGCTTCCCTTCCCCAGTTCCTCAGGGGCGCACTAGGTGATAACACACGTGCATATTTTTATTAAACACCCCCACCCAAAGAGCTGGAAGACCTAATGAAGAGAGAATCCTGAGAGCAGCTGAAAGCGATGGACCTCTCAGCTAGCGGTGATCTGAAACTGATAGCTTTGGCTTTGTTCAGCCTCAATAGATTGTTCATCCGATGTAAGCCAGCTGCCTGCACCTGCTCACTTCTGCTTTACCAACCACAGCTCCACACCTGACCTTCTCTCACTTTCCCTTTCAACGTATTGCAACATGTGTGTCTGGTAATTCAACGCCCTGAGATCATGCTCAGTTAAACCCTTTCTGTTGATATCTATCATCTTATCTTAGAAATGCATGGTTGTGCTACTCCTCGATGGTTACTGAGATGTGATCTGTTCTACACCTGAAACATTTATGCCTTTTTATAGACATAAACTATAGAAAATGTCGACACAGTTTAATCAGGATTTGTCTGAAACAGCCGGGGGGGGGGGGGACTGGGTAGAACTTGCAGGAGTCGGGACAAGATGTCTACATTCTGCTGATAGTTGTGTGCTTTTTCATTTCACTATAAAGCCGCTCCACATATGTGTACCTGATCCCACCTTCCATTTCAGTAGGTGGATGTGTGTAGCCACAGATCTTTGGCTGCACATTGATTCCAGTGTAGAGGTCCGTGCACAGCCCAGCGGACATAGATGGATGATGACAGTTATGTTACGAGGACCGTTTAGGACTCGAGCAGACTAACGTATGCAGAAACCATAGATCCAGATAACCCATTACCCTGGCATACAGCTGGCGTGCTGCCACTGGAGCTCAGGAATCAACACAACGTCTCGTGCACTTCAGCTTCTCGTTGCGTAGCCAGCGTATCAATAACCAGTGACACTCTGGGAATCTGATCCCCAGTGTCTGAAGTCAGGGAACGGGTGTTTGTGTTGCAGCGTGTGTCCGCTTTCAGGCCTCCGTCAAGAACACACACATACTCGACTGTGCACACAGACACACAGACATGTTTGCACAAGTATCACATGCACAAACACACTACTGTACCTGCACACACATGGACAATGTCTGGCATTAAGCTGTGGGTGCACACGCAGGACATTTGCAGTGTGGGTTGAGCGGCTGCAGGAGAAGCAGAGCAGTGGAATGTGTTTAGTTTAAGGTGCAGACGAGATGTGGAAACACCTTTGTGCTCCTGAGAAGACACTGAGGTCCAGTCCAGTGAGTCAGGTGCAGGTATGTTTGAACACAATCAACCACACAGCATCTCTCATGACCTCCTCCTCCTCTGAGGTAATGTTGTCATTGGCTTCAGCAGCTTGTTTGTCTGCCTCTCAGTAGGATGACTCAGAGACCACTGAATAGATTTCTATGAGATTAGAGTGATGGGGCACAACCTGAGGAAGTGGAATTTAAAATGTGGAACGGATCCGGATACATGGAACGTGTTCGCGCTTTCTTTAAAGAGATAAGATGTTCGATAAGTCGGGATTGTTCTTCCCAGTTTGTTGTGTTTTTCCGAGTTTGTTGTGTTGTTGCAGAATCGGAACAAGGAAGGAAACACAAACTAGGCTTTTGATACCATCTGGTTTGTTATTCATCTATTTCTGGTGTTTGCACAATATTAATGTTTGCATATACAAAGTTATGCTCGCGAGAGAAGTTGAGTGACAGGACCCCAGGCTGTGATCACAACGCCTGCTTTTCTTTTCTTAGTGTACAACAGATGTGTACAAGTTGAGTGACAGGACCGGGAGTGAGCCCAATCAAGGGCTGTGATCAGAAAGTCTGACAGATCAACAGCTGTCAGAAATGTGTTTTATACTTTTACATACTGTGCCCCCCCCCAGGCCTCTGTAATTGGACGTCCTTCTGCAGTTGGACGATGAAGACGAGTTCTTTATCCTTCAGTGTCTGAATAGAGTGGAACAAACGAGCCTAATTGATGCTATTGAATTCTCCTTTGCGTCTTCTGTCTGTTCTGCGCTGTTACGCTGAAGCGGGTCAGTTGTGGATGACGACACCCGCTGAGGATCAGATGTCTCGGCTGAACTTCAGATGACTGGTTTCCAGTTTAACTGAGCCAGTTCCTCCTGAGCCTGATTCCCTCTCCGCCTCCACGACTCTAATTTTGCTGCTCCTGTGTTTTCTCTGATTATATCTCAGTTTCTTAATCTTATGCTGTATTTCACTCTCATGCAGTACACTGTGTACTCCGTATCAGAGTCTGACTGATATGGACTTCAGGGGGTCTATGAATAATCAGATATTAGAGTTAAAAGTATATTGGCCTTAATACATATTTAAAGACGTCCTTATCAAGCCCTTATGACCAAGAAATGTAATTAAAGCTTAATAATTTACTGTTAAACCATCAACTTTATCTTAAATAACAACAAATAAAAATGAAGAACCAACATAATCAAATATATAGCACTTAACTTTACACACATAAATTCATTGTTTATTAGTCGGTGTAGTGCAGGTCAGACTGTTGTCGCCAAAACACCGACCTGCTGCTTTAATGAGATAACTTAGAAATTAATGTTTAACTTTCATGTGTGTGCACTCCATGTTTCATGTGAGTGCCAGTGTAGTTGCTTAGAGTGCACGGCATGTTGCCATACTCTGGCACTCAAGAAGAAGTCTGTCTCACTTCTTGTGGTTTTAACTAAAGATATCAAACAATAATATAACTTTATCTTATGTGTTTTTCTCAGATCTAGTTCTGCCAGTTCATCTTTTTCCTCATTTCTTTTCCTCATCTGTCCTCTGAGAGCCTGTAGTTTGTCAAACCTGGAAAAGAACCGATTCCAAGTCAAGTTATAATATTGGTTTCTCAAAGTGGTTTAAACCATATTGATCGAAGCAGCAGCAGCACAGTCCACTGGGTTTCTTTTGGGGGCTTCCTGATGAATCATGTGTTTCTCTACCTTTCAACTGGGCAGCGTTTGTTCCAGTGCATTAATGTGCAGCCTCCTCAGGGTGTTCATCGACTCGGGGACACATGGACTGTTGCCTGATTTAGGTCTTTTGCCCTTTAAAAAAAAAAAAAAAAAAAACTGTCTTTCCTCCTCTTGGATTTCAGTCCCTCTCCTTGTTTAAGGATTAAGAGCAGTTGGACCACGGGCGTTTGCTGGGAGGCTGACAGCTGCTGGAAATGCAGACGCCACCCCCCCCCCCCCCCCCCCCCCCCCCCATTTCTTAAACTGAGACTGACGCTGAAGAAAGAACCAAACTCGAAGGACATTTCCTACATTCTTGTCTTCTCTGCTTGACCAGGAACTTTTGTGAAGTCTTTTCAAGCAGAAACAAGTTGGAGCAGCAGGAGCTTTGTTTAGATTGGATCGTATTAGCTGTTTATTTTTCTGGAGGATTGGCTGATTGCATGTGATTGCCTCTTCTGACAAGGTCAAGGAATTTCTATACACATCAATTATGAAAGGGCGTATTTATCCAATTGCCCAAAAATGCAGACGGCAGCTTTTCAATGAACTTTGGTTATTATTTAACCAATTAGAGGATATAAGCCTTTTGAAAGTCAGTTGTTATAATCAGTCGTTGTGCTATTTACTGTTTAAATTAATATATAGTTGGAATAGCTTGGAAATTACTTGGAAGCTAATTCTTTGGACCAGTATTAAAGGAGATATGACCAGTTAAAGTCCCAGAGGCCCCTGAAAAGTTCAAACTTGGTTAAACCAAATTAATAAGGACCCAGAAAAATCCACATTTGGTTCCATGTGTTTCTCATATGACTAAATCAGCATGAAAACTTTAACTAACACTACAAATCCAAACTTTGAAGATTTGCTGCAACCAAACGTCTCTTTCCTCCAAACCACCTGTGGCCCATTGTTACCGGGCCTCTCTCTCTCTTACAGTAAGCTTAATGGAATGAAAATCACAAGCCGCCCTGATAAGAAGGCTCGTGTTGTGTGAACATTACGTGATAGGATGCTCGCTGGGCCCTTTTAACCGACGCAGGAGTCAAACATAGCTCAGATATTTCAGCATGGAAACTTCTCCGTCGTGGCCTCACTGATAAATAACGACCACAGACGGCTTCTGTCTCGAGTCTGTTGCCCCGCCTGGCTCCACTTGGCTTTTAGGCGTCAGTTGGTTAAAGTACAACCTGTGAAGGTCACTGCGGTGATGTGTTCCACTGTTGATCCTGAAAGCTTCTCCTCCGATGGCACTGCTAAGCTGCTTATTGTTGTCGCAAGGGGTCAAAAGCAAATTAATTCATAAAGGTATGACTGTGAGTGTGGTTGTGTTGTACAGGTACACAATACAGGTTTTTTTACTTTAAATTGCAGCTTATTAATAGAAATGTGCCCTTTTCTACCTTTGTGAAATTTACAAAAATCCCAGTAAATGTAAAGTGTGCAAAAGCTTGCAACAATTAGTCTACAGCCTGATTGATATGGATTATTGATATTGGGGAATACAATATTTCAAAACAGCAATAAAAGGGCAGATAATGAGTCCTTTAATGAGACTGATGTAGTTTAAATTTAACTTTTTGAACCGCAGCCTGTGTGAGCCTTTAAAAACTCAAACTTGTGTAATCTGGGAGAAGAGATTTCATTTTTATGGAATAACGGGGAATAAAATATTCATCAGGATGATTCAGTTTGTATGGAGGCAAAACTGCAAGCTCATGAGTTTACCTCCTCTCCCTCCTGTGCACCACGTAGTCTTCCCTTCCTCCCAGCCCTGCACTCCCCCTCCCTCCCTCCATCCCTCCATCCTCTCCGTCGCTCTGTTCTTTCTCTCTCTCCGGCTGCCTCAGGTTTCACTGCACAGGAGGTTCAATTTAAAGACAGGAGCCACATGTGTGATGTGTTACGCATGTGTTCCCTCGCCACTCGTGTGTCGGCCTCTTGTTGCTTTGCATTGTGCACAGGTCTCTTTCTGTATTACGAGTGCAAACCGAAGCTGAAATAAAGAGAATAAAACCTTGTTTGGTGCATTTAAAGCTTAATGTGCTGAGTGAAGTCTGCGGACTAATCCTACCTGCCACAGTTTTAATATCTGTACGTGGGCCGTGTCACTTTGACTATTTTTGGAGAGAATTAATCTGTGGAGCTGTCGAGCGGTTGGCTGTGTTGATCAGATACGAGGTTTTTCTTTTGAATGGTGACATTGTTCTGCTTGTGGCTTGGTGCTGTTGAGGTGTGTGTTTCTTCTGCCAGGGTTTCCCCTCTGGTTACTGTCTCGACTTGACCACCCCCCCTCACTGCTGTCGGCTGTTAGCAGAGTCGACTGGAGGGTGAACCACGGAGAGATTGTGTGATGGAGCGCTAACCTTGATGCAATCCTACTTCTATAATTAGAGAGCGGTTTGTGTTTGCGTGTGTGTGTGTGTGTGTGTTGCAAGCAGCTGGGCGGCACAAAGTTTTGAATCAACCTCTTTCTTATTGAGGCTTTTCAAATACTGTTTATTTTAGTGAACACTTGTAAAACCTTGGTACGGTTAAAGACGTGAAATGCTTTTTTCTATTCAACCTTAATGGCTCTAATGTTTACAGTGGAACATGTGATAAATAATGCAGAGTGTACAGGGATGTGTGTTACTAGTATTTAGTTTGTGTTTGTCATGAGGTTATGTTTTCACCCTTTTTTTAATTGGTTTGTTTGGAAGCAAGATTTTAGAATTACCACGAAACTTGGTGAACAGATATAAACAGTATATATATATATATATATATAAGTATGTTAAATTTGATTCAGCTCGATTGCATGTAAAGGGACTGTTTGTATGTGTTCTTATTAGTTTTAACTGCCATGTCTTCTGTGTAGTTCTCAGTCTGACATTTCTTTTACCACTTGAATTCTTTGTTTCCTCATTTATTCATTAAATTGTACAATACTAAGTCTGTCCTTGTGCTGTCCTGGCTCCTAAATGGTGGATTGAGCTCCCCATTGACATCCAGACATCATTAAGTTTACACATCTTCAGCCGAAAACTAAAAACACACCTCTTCCGACTTTACCTTGAATAAAAAAAAAAACCTAACAACTTTTAAAACTAATACTTTAGTAGCACTTAAATGGCACTTTGTAGTTTTGCTTTATTTTGAAGAAATTGTACTTTCTTGATTATTTTTGTTCTGGGTTTGTACGCTCGGGGTTGATGCACTTATTGTAAGTCAACTAAATGAAATGTAATGTAATGTTTGGGTCAATTTCGAACTTGAAGGACATTCTGGACCTCGATACTCGATAATGACATTTTCCTGCCATTATTCGCATTATTTAAAAATATCAGGAACATTTAAAAAGGTGTGTCACAAATCTTCCGCTCACTGTGGTGAAATGTTGTTGTCCTTTAGCAACATATGATACAACTTTTCACTGTGCAAGGCCTTTGCATCTCCCTGAAAACCCCAAAACTTTCAAGTTCAATGGTCAAAGCCCCCAAAGCTTGGCCCTTTTCAGCTCTTTGATGAAAGACCAGATTGTGATGAAGAAGGATCGACAGACAGAAGATAGTTCTCAGGTGATGGAGAGAGAAGAAATGTAGAGGAGGAGGGTTCAAGACCTCTGGCAGCCTCCTCTTTTCTCTGCTTGTGATTGTGTGGCCTTGATTTAAACCCTCCTTCCCACGCAGTCTTAATATTTATAACTTAAGGAGCGCAGCCTTTGCCCCACCCACACACACACACACACACACACACACCCACACACACACCCACACACACATATACACACATCGTCCGGCACCGCAGGACGGGGCAGTTGTTAATTCTGCTGTGAGTAGATGGCAGCAGTCCAGGCCCTTGAATTCCACTTGGCACTTACATGGGGAGGAATGTTTGGCTCTTGAACTGTGCGGAGCTGCCGGGGCTCCACAGCCAGGACCAGGTGACGTATACGTGGGAGCACGTGAGACTGAGCTCGCAAGTTCTCGCAATACATCTGAAAACTTTGATTCTCGTTTAGGCATGCTGCGCACCCTGCAACTTTTTAAAGTTCAATTAATCTGCTGAAATAAAGGCCTTGTAAAAGTTACCATAGCAGGAAGGGAAATTTGAATGATCAATATTCAGATTACTTTCTTGAATTCATGATTTAAAATTCAGATTTTCCTCTATTCTGAGATGTTTGATTAGAGTAAGTATGAAACTTTTTGACACACGTGTACAACCATGTTAGCCGAGTGGTCGTAGTTTCTCGACACCACGCGCACACGACTGTCTTTGTTCAGAAACCTGTTTTGTGGTTTCACGCACATCACGTCGCACTCAGACGGCTTTTTCCAATTTCCGCCTCTCGACTCACTGGTGTCATTATGCTCCCGTGAAAGGGTCTTTTGTCTTTTGTCTCTTACTTCAACCTGGCTTTGAAACTGCAGAGCAGGTCACATGTGAGGCTGCAGCCCTGTCTCACTTGTGCACACAGCCGAACATGAGATGACCCTGAGAGGGGATGTGTCAGCCTGCGACGGGGGGGATGTTTGTCTGCAAGATAAGTTTGGGGGTCATATTTGAAGAAGTCCGATATCGGGAGAAAACGATCGACTCACAAAAACATAGGCACTCCCACCCCCCCCCCCCCCCCCCCCCCCCCCCCTGAAGGTTTCCCCTAGACTTTCTGAATTCTCAAGGACAATAGTTGTAGTCAACTTTTATTTATCCAGGGAGGGTTCACTTCCAAAAACGAGCCTTTTTCCATCAGTGACCTTCTTCGTGTTTTGCAGGAAGTTGTCTGGAGTTTGCCTTTCACATGTGAAGTACATGTCAGGAACATGTGACCTCAGTGCATGTCTGAAAACAGCTTTAGATACCACACGTTAAATAAGATGACATTAAACCTTCTGTATGTCTTTAATCCATCGGTCATTAGTGTTTCCTGCTGCGAGGATGGAGCACATGTTGACACAGATTGTATTAGGTTGTGTCTCTTTTCCACCCTCCACTAGATAAGTGCAGCAGCTTCCACCACTTTATTGCCTTAAAGTGACCTCCTCCATCTGGCCTTGGTTTAAAATCCCCCCCCCACTCTCTTAATCCCAAATCTACAATCACTTAATTATTCTCTTAGATCTTCCGTGTTCCACATGTTGTTTTTCCACTCCGACCATTCGAGCCTAATTAAGAGTGAAGATGGAAAACACAAGAGAATGCACATTTTTTTCTTACAAGGGAACAAGAACACATTTTGATCTGCTGAGGCCCCCCCCTGCCAATCGGTCCAAAGTATTTTGCTCGATAACATCCTCGAGGGAACTATCTTCACTTGTTGTCCTATTCGTCTGAATCCTCCAAATCCGAGTGGACGTAGGAGCAGGAGGAGGAGGAGCAGGAGGAGTATAAGGAGTTGGAAGAGGAGGAGGAGGAGCTGGTGGAGCTGCTGGTGGTTGTGGGGAGACTGATGTTAGACAGCAACGGCTCAGATTCTGATTCTGTCGACTCATCTGTCGACTCATCTTGCATTGAGCTGAATATCTCCTCAGTTTCATAGTCCCACATCTCCTCCAGCGATGGGTTCTCCTGGTCGTACCAGTCCATGTCAATCAACTCCTCCCAAAAATCCACCTCACACTGTTGAAAATATATTTAAGAACATTATTTCACCTCAGGCAACGTGAACATTCTTCAGTTGTTTGTTTGTTAGCAGGATTACACTCTTACTTCCCCCTATTATAATGGATTCATTGAAATTACAGTAATCAGAAGCCGCCCCACCTCATGGTCTATTATCATGTTGTTGATGTAGATCTGATCAAATGACTTGAGGTTGTTGAACAGCCGCTCCATCTCGTCTAACGGGTACTCTTCGTCGAGATCTAGCTGCAACATTTTACATGTTTGGACTTCCATTGAATTCAGAACAATCCCCATTGGCTTCTACAAGGATTAAATCATCAAAGTCAAAAAGCATGTCCATCATAGAAGGTAGCTCCAAGGTTGTTTTCATCACAGGAGAGACCGTTTTCTACTAGGGTCTGAGACGCCTTTGAAGATTCCTCTTCTTTATTCAGTTTATCGACCCGGTGGAGTAACGGCCGTCTACTGTGTTGGTTCATCGGCCCTGGAGTTACCGTAATACCAGTTCAATGTGCAATCAAATCAATTAAAATCCATTCCTATAACAATCAATCTAATAAATGGGGAAATTGCCAGGCAGCAGTAGAAGAAGAATCTTAAAAGGCTTTTATAGTTTTTTTTTAAAAGGTTTCTCAGGTTTATTTTGCAAAGAAGAAGACAGGTAGCAGTAGTGCAGGTTGTTGTTGGTTGGTTAATAAACCAAACGAAGAAGAAGAAGAAGAAGAAGAAGAAGAAGAAGAAGAAGAAACAGAAGCAACTGATGATGCGAACGAGAATAAAATGGCTGTATGCCGAGATGTGTCCCTGTGGAGTCTGGCTGCAGGGGTTTCAATGCAACATCCACAATTGGTTGGTGAGAGATCTGGAGAATCCAGAGGCCCTCTGTCCAAATGTCCTAGAGGAAATTATGTCTGATCCACCGAGTGGGCCACATGGGTTTCACAGTGCTGCCGTTCAAACCAGTAGCCAGTCAGATATACCGTTTTGCCCCAGCGCCCCCTCGGGATCAGCCTGCCGTGCTGTTGTGATTAAAAGCCCCAAACTCCTGAAGTTACACAACTGAAGATATGTCCCTAACATGGGGTTGGCATCTTAATGTAGTCGACCTTCAATGTTTTGTGTTTCTAAAATGAGTCCGCACAACACCCCCAACCCCCCCACACAACCGTCATGATGGCCCTTGCCTGCTTCCACGCCTTGTTTGATCTGATTCCAGATCTGTCTTAGTTTTTTTTTAACTGCACTTTAGATGAGAGTCTGTCAGATTAGCGTCATGGGACTCACAATTAGGCCCGGAGGGAATCGAGGAGGAGGAGGAGGAGGATGCTTGGAAATCACTGTCGAGACGGTGGGAGTCTGAAGAGTCCACATCAGTGTTGGTGTGTGTTGTTTCTCCACCTCTGAACTTCCATAACCTTGTTTACTACGTGAGCGGGTCTCCTTTCTTAAGTTTGTCACCGTGACGTTTGCTGCGAGCTATTTTTACCACATGAACTCGTCCCCGCAGAATGACCCACACACACACACACACACACACACACACACACACACACACACACACACACACACACACACACACACACACACACACACACACAGCTCGATCATAACACCACATTACACTTCATCTGAACTGAACACTGACTTGCAGAAAAGCCCCGACTCTATAGGCTGCAGTTCATCATCATATTAAGTTTTCTCATTAGAGTGAACAGAAAATACATATTTTTGAAATTTGATCAATATTTCACGAACGTCTTGAGGGAATCTCTTCAAACTCGGTGCAAATGTTCCTGTAGACTCAAAGATGAAGTGAGTAAACTATTTGTTGGTAAACAATGAAAGGTCGAGGATGTTGTGACCTCGTAAAACCCTCTTTGCCCAACACGACAGTTTGAGTCTGACTCGATGTTCTTCTGCCATAAATCAAACTGTTGTGGCACAAGAACAGATTCATTTGGAACAAATAACTTTTCTTTTATTACTTCAAAATGTCAGACAACAGCAGCTTGTAAACCAGCTCTTAAGCTCAGAAACCTACAGTGACTTGTTTGCATTAGTCTGTTGACTGATGAAGATCTGGTGAGCTGCGGCTGCTTCCTGCGTCTGAGTGTCAGATAAGAGTTTTACAGCTTTAGTTTCCAGTGGCTCAGATCTCAGGAGACCAACCGGGACATTCATTTTAAACTAAAGCTTTAAGTTGTGTTTTGTAATTTCAATTTAAAAATCAAAATAAAACCTACACGTGATTCAATGACGCTGGAGCTTTTTGGTCTCAACCAATGGGACTAATGGAGATCTTCTTGGGTGTGAGCAGAGATTTGCCTGTAAAATAACATCTCCCCTCAGAAATCCTTAAACCTCATTCCCTTGTTTGTGTCAGTGAAGAACTTAACATCTTCTCTGGCTGTTCGTGGTTTTTAACGTCTGCCTCTTCTCTCCTGCTGGTTTCCCAGGATGCCGGTTACTGGCTGCAGGTCCACCGGCTGGAACACGGGGACGGTGGCATCCTGGACCTGGACGATGTGCTCTGCGACGTGGCCGACGACAAAGACCGGGTGAGTGATGCTGACTCTGCACTGATGCTGATGTGCAGAAGCTTTTGCTGTTTTTCCACCTGCCTCGATGTTCCAGAGCTCGAGAAGAGATTCTGTGAAAACTGGTGAACTTTGAGAATTCTCTGTTTGACTCATGACATCACACCATCATGATGGACGTCAGCTTTCCCCTCGTTGTGTGGTTGCTAGTTATCATGTGTGAATCATAGACTGTAAACAAAGATGGACGACATAGCAGCTCCCAAAAATGAAGCCCAAAACATCTGGATCGCCACCTGGTGGTTGGCTGCAGTTTAGCTCATGAATAAGTTTGACAGTTTTCATCTGGGAAACAGGAAGTGCTCCTCTCTCGTGCACCAAACCAGCGTTTATCCAGCGTTGTTTATCATCTCTTGGATGCATGAAGGCCTCTGTGTGTTGACATTAGTCGACATTATCTCTCCTGTTAATCTAGTGTGAATAAAGATAAATGTGTAACACTGACTTTCAGCCCCTGGAATGTTAAATTGTGCCAGATTTAATCTGCAGATGACGTAAACACGTGACCAGAATATTATCTCTGTCTTGGTCTAGTCGATTATTTTGATTTAGCGTTTGCACGTGACGTTAATTCCTTAGATTAACCCGTGAGCGTGTCGAGCACCTGGCTCCTCACGGGTCCGGTTCACCCGTCGCCTTCGGTGCAGTTTCTCTCCTTCCACATTTTTTCATGTGGAATCGATGAAGGGTTCTGATCCTGACTGACAGCCAGGAGGTCACAGGGTCACATTCTCTCCTGTTTAGGGTACTTCTGCAAACAACCACAGATTATGAGACAATTCAAAGCTTGTTTGTTGGTTACACAAGAGCTACACAACTGGTTTCCTTGAAACTTGGTGGAAAGATGGGACGAGAAAGATCCCAGTATGTTCCCGTCCAGATCCAGGAACTCGTTAAATGTGGTTTCAAACGAGGGTGCGACTTTGAAATGACACATCTTGGAAATATATTTAAACTGTATTTCTCTTTATAGTAGAATGTGTGTGTGTGTGCAGTTTAATGTGAAGTACAACTCCGTTACAAGTTACAGTTGAGCCGCGGTGTCTTGTTTGAGCTTGTGAGAGAAACGGTTACAAACTTAAAGGATTTTTTTTTTTTCTTACGCCGTTGGTGGCGAGCGCTCTCTTTCCCACAAGTCTGTCATCCCGGTGGTTAAAGACCCTCCAGCTGAGAGTGGTTATCCGTTTGTAGGTGTGCCGCCTCTAGACGAGCTGTCATTATTTGGTCCTTCATACCTCTCTCTCTCTCTCTCTCTCGCTCTCTCTCTCTCTCTCTCTCTCTCTCTCTCTCTCTCTCTCCCCTCTCTCTCTCTCCCCTCTCTCTCTCTTTCTCTCTCTCTCTCTCTCTCCCCTCTCTCTCTCTGTCTCCGCCCCTCTCCCCCTCGTCCCTGCAGGCGTCCTCCGCTGCAGAGAGTGTATACATTTCATACACGACAACCCTTCAGCCTCACTGACACACATCAACAGCGTCTCACCGCGTTGACACAACCCCCCCCCTCCCCTGGGGCATGTGGGAATGTCCTGGTTCCCAGTAGGCCGTGCAAAAAAAAACTTTAAATGCTTTTACGCAAGATAATAATAGGTTGAAAGTTTAATTTGTATTTAGTGGACATTTGATGTTTCCGTCAATAACCATCATTTAGTTGAAAAGGGTAAAAAGGAAATGACCGGGGCTTGTTTTTCCCAGAGCTCGAGGGGACGTTTGTTTTTCCCACCTGCAGTCATGAGTCTTTGTAAAGCAGAGAATTATGATTAAGACATAAAAACACAGACTGATATGTTTTCATTCACTTTAAACTTATCCAGTAAATATAAAAGTTCAACTGTGGGATGCAAAAGTATTTCTTGAGTTTGTTCTCAGAGGTTATAATTGATATAATACAAATCCTGCTTGATTTATATTAATTTAAATTGGACTTTTGCTCTTAAACATCACAGCAGATTTCTTGCAGGATGGATCATTGAGTCATAGGGCCCAAATATGGATATAACTGAAATATAAACACATATCAAGTATTAATCCTCTGTTAGGAAAATATGTGAGAAGTGTTTGGGTCATATTGGAAAAAAACCGACTAAGATTTTATAAGTAATTCATGGTTTTACAAGGAAAGAGGGAAGATGGATGCTGGTTCTATTTAGCTTATGCTTCTGTGATTAGAATCTCACCCTCCTGTGATTATTTAAGTCTCCTTGTGAAGATGCGGTGGAATTGAAACGTAGGATTTGTGGTGACGAGCGGGCGAAGTTCTCCGCCTGCAGCTGCTGAGGTGAGGCAGCTGCTGCTCAGCCAGACGCAGGTTAGGAATCAAACCCGTGTGAGGACACTAGTTGAGGATTTATCTGTGTTTTTTTCCTGTTCGACTAGAAAATTCCAAATCATAACAAATAGTTGTTGGACGCATTCCGGCTGCTCATCCCTAAAACTCTGTGATAGAACCGGCCCTGCAGAGTTTCTGCAGTTCACTGAACTCTCCACAACTCCAGCTAAAAGCTTTTGTTTGTCAGTGAAGAATAATAAATGATGCAAGTAGTGAAATGTTGACATTCTAATCCAAAAGATTTATGCCGGTGCCGGTGGAGATGGACGACGGGCATCGAACTGTCTCCCGCCGAATCTTTGTTTGTTGTCAGCTTGAGCACAGCGAGGAGAGAGAGGCCTCTGCTGGCCCACATCCCAGTTGTGTGTGTGTGTGTCCTTTGTGTGTGTGTGTGTGTGTGTGTGTGTGTGTGTGTGTGTGTGTGTGTGTGTGTGTGTGTGTGTGTGTGTGTGTGTGTGTGTGTGTGTGTGTGTGTGTGTGTGTGTGTGTGTGTGTGTGTGTGTGTGTGTGTGTGTGTGTGTGTGTGTGTGTGTGTGTGTGTGTGTGTGTGTGTGTGTGTGTGTGTGTGTGTCCTGACCTCTGGCAGATACTTGTTGCTGTGTCAGAATCAGTTGGATTCATGCTGTGGAGTTTTGTACATGAGAAGTGTCTCTCTCTTTATCTGTCTAGTTCTATTCATCTGTCTCTCTCTCTTTATTTGTCTCTCTAGCCATCTATTTATCTATAATATGCTTCTCTCTCTATATCTATATCTCTTTATCTATATATATACATCTCTATTTCTGTCTCTCTCTCTCTTTATCTGTCTTTTTCTATTCATCTGTCCCTCTCTCTCTATTTGTCTCTCTCTATCAATCGATTTATCTACAATATGCTTCTCTCTCTATATCTCTCTCTCTCTCTCTCTCTCTCTCTCTCTCTCTCTGTCTCTCTCTCTCTCTCTATACATATATATTTTATATATCTCTTTATTTATATATACATCTCTATATATGTCTCTCTCTCGCTCTCCTCTGCACAATCCGTCTCCATCGCTCAAATTGAAAAGTGAAAAACAGTCAAACACAAACAGTTCAGTGTGTTTCCTTGTTTCATGTCCTCGGTGTGGACCAGTGTCTGTTACTGTACTGTGATCAACCAGTGTCTCCTCTCATGAGCGTGGACGTGTCCTGGTCGAGAGACGGAGGAGGACGAGGGTGTCTCCTCGTGTCCGAGCCGGGCCGGTGGTCTCCTGGCAGCTGTGACTCACCCCGCTCATTCCTCCGGAGCTTTTTAAAGACCGGCAGGAATGACCGGACACTTTTATTAGCTTCCACTGGAATGAGACAGGCCGCAGGGATCCATCTGGGGAATACAAGTATATATACTGTATGTTTTTAGTACTGTGTGTGTGTGTGTGTGTGTGTGTGTGTGTGTGTGTGTGTGTGTGTGTGTGTGTGTGTGTGTGTGTGTGTGTGTGTGTGTGTGTGTGTGTGTGTGTGTGTGTGTGTGTGTGTGTGTGTGTGTGTGTGTGTGTGTGTGTGTGTGTGTGTGTCTTTTTAAGGTGGAGTTGTGTGTCTCTTCTTGTGTATGTTTCCTTCAAGCCAGGAAAAATGGCAGTTTCCCAAGATGCCAGCGTCTTTCCATCCATTTATCATCCTTCCTTCGCCTTCTGCCTTTTCTTTTTCAACCCCCCCCCCCCCCCCCCTTAGTAAGGGAGCTAAGCTATGTGCGCTCGGCCGTGACCTTTATCGACCTCTGGCAGCTCGATCGCAGACAGCTCCTTGGATGGTCATCGTGCTGAGGTCGTGGAAAATAGTTTTCGGATTCGCTGGAAAGTGTCGTAAAAACTGTGTTAACGCACAAAGCACACAGAGTTGTGTTGTACTTTAATAACTACTCAGTGTGGGGGGTTTATCATGCTGCAGGTAACCATCCCAACAGTTACTTTGTGCTATTATATTGCTTATTTTTCTATTTATTATCGTAAAGTTGCTTAATATTAATAATAATAATATTAATATTTGCATAATTACGTCTTCAAACGAGGCACAATTTGATTCGAGATACTTGTCAAAATATACACATCTATGTGCCTACATACGAACACACACAAACACACACTGACACACACTGACACACACTGACACACACTGACATACCGCAGGTGTCCGGTGACGAGCTCGTCCCTACACATGCTCCTGCAGCGATGCCATGACCCTGAATGATGGCACCTGGGCTGTGCCAACACATTCCACTGTGTGTGTCTGTGTGTGTGTGTGTGTGTGTGTGTGTGTGTTGTCAGGGTGTGTGTTGTCGGGGTGTGCCGCACAGCTGCGTCCACCGCTACTCCATCACTGACATCACATATCTGGTTCCAGTCAGCATGGAGTCACATTTTTTTTAGCTTTGAACGTTTGTTGTCGTACGTTTGTTTTACTTTGTGTGTCGTTTGTCACATTGTGTGAATATATAATAAGTAGTTTCACATCTCCAACAATTTCCCAGTATAAGCATTTCCTTCTTTCATTGTAAATGGTGTTGCTTGGTAGAAAAAGGGGAATTCCTTATTCTGGAATATTTTGTAAGAGTTGGTTTTTGGTTTGTGTGTTTGTGTTTGTGTGTGTGTGTGTGTGTGTGTGTTTGTGTGTGTGTGTGTGTGTGTGTGTGTGTGTGTGTGTGTGTGTGTTTGTGTGTGTGTGTGTGTGTGTGTGTGTGTGTGTGTTTGCCCTGGATCACGACGATGTCCCCGTCTGAGCTGAGTTTAGACGCGTCCCACCGAGCCGGGGACGAGCAGACACTCGAGGGGCCGTGAGGTTAAATAAACCCAGAGGAGTTTCTTATAACGACTCCTTCAGTCGCCTGTCGGAACACATCAACACACACTCAGACTGCCAGTGACATGTGTGTAGTGTGTATTTGTGTTGGTTGTGATTTGATACTTGAGAGATGTGTGTGTCTGTCAACTGCTGCCATTTAAATCCGGCCTCAGCTGCATTAACTGAAAGACCTACTTGGTCTGATCAAGGTTGAGCTTTTCATAATTGTGAGATAACGCTGGATGGTTTAATTATTAATAATGCTTCATGTGAGTCCTTTGACAATCTGTGGTGCTCTGATCTGAGTTTGATGGTCATGGAGAATTTATGAACTCTCCCATAAATATTTCCTTTTCTGTAGTTTGTTCCCTTTTTCTTCAATTAACCCGGAACACGAATTAATAAGAAAATCGTTTAAAATACCAGATTTGAACTGATAAATCCTTAAAGTCATAATAAAACCTGACAGTTAATAATGAAGCTTTGGAGTTATAGAAAAATGAAATCTCAATAAGGCTGAAGGTAAATATAGAACACAAGTCCATAAGCAGAGAGTTATTGTGTATATGGATGTAAACACAAACATTTCAGTGTAAGTTTACACACGTGTACATATTTCATGCTCAGACCGCTCTCCTGCTATAACCTCTGATTTATGATTCATCCTCCTGAGAGCGACGCCCACCGTCCTCACGTTCGGAATCGAACCTGTTTCAGCTGACACCCATAAAAAAAACCCACTGTGGTGTTTACACAGATCGACCCTGTGTCTCCGTGTGGCTCATTTGTTATGTGTGTTGATATTGATTGTGTGAGTGCAGACACGGGAAGACGCCGTGAGACTGAATCCCGCCGGGGCCCCGTCCTCACAGAGGCTGGGTGACATGGAGAGATGGAATATGATATTGGCAGAGTTTGCAAAAGACAGTTTGTCAATTAATAAACAAGAGACTTCTTCATTTGGCAAATTCCAAACTCAGCCTGACTGATTATTGAAGCCGTTACAACATTTGGGAATGTCATTTTCCCAATTTTGATTTTAATATCAAGCAAATTAAAAAGCCTTTTGGAAATTATGTCGTTATCAACAATGACCAAGAAAGATAAATGAGGCTTTTTATTTTACAGTTAAACCATGAACTGTATCATGAATAACTGTAAATATAAAGAAAACTCAACCAGAGAAATGGAACTTGAATTGAGAAAATAAGCTATTTCCCTTTTACATTAATTATCAACACATCTTTTCTGCATTGTGAATTTTGTAAAAGATAATCTTTCATATCGACAAACTTGATCTGTTGACATTTAGTTTGAAATGGGGTAGGGCAATGTGGAGTCTGCAGCTGTGGCTCAGGGAGAGGAGAGGGTCGTCCACTAATTGGAAGGTTGGGGGTTTGATTCCCAGTCCCTTCCCCCACTGAACCACAAATGTGTAACAAGTGTGCGGTAAACTTGGTGTGAATGTGTAAAACAGTTTGGTTGTTAAGAGTCAGTCCACTGAACACAACTCAACGACCATCCATGTTCTTCATCAGAGTGAAAACGTGTGTGGTGGTGAAAAGAGAAATCTAAAATAAGCTCCGGTAGATTGGGACTGAGGCTCTCGTTAAATAATTAAACAATCATCAGTTTCAGCTATCATCCTCTCTCTCTCTCTCTCTCTCTCTCTCTCTCTCTCTCTCTCTCTCTCTCTCTCTCTCTCTCTCTCTCTCTCTCTCTCTCTCTCTCTCTCTCTCTCTCTCTCTCTCTCTCTCTCTCTCTCTCTCTCTCTCTCTCTCTCTCTCTCTCTCTCTCTCTCTCTCTCTCTCTCACTCTCACATACTTCCCCTCATTCTTCAAACTGCTCATGTTGGTGACTCCAGCAGAATCTTCATCACTTCCTGTTCGCCCGCCGCCACATTCCAGCAAAGTGAAAGTTAACCAGCAGAATGTGAGGAGATGTTTTCCCTCATCTGACGTCTGTGTGTCATCAAACCACACCCACCCACCTGACTCCTCCTCCTCCTCCTCCTCCTGCTCCTGAGTGAGCGTAAGCGATGACCTAATTTATTCCTGACCAACCCGCCTCCCTCTTCCTCCCTCTCCTCCTCCTCCTCCTACCTCCCCCTCTTCAGCCTCCTAATGAGAACAAGATGACAACCCTGTGGCCGACTGAGCCGGGGTGACACAGGAACTGAGAGGCCGACAGAGGAGGAGCCTCGACTGACGGAATATGACGCATCACATTTCATGAACGCTATTGTAATATTGTGCAGGACCTTAAGTAACAGAAGTTTGTTTCACCGGCTCTGTTAGCAACTTTTCTGGAGGACACCAATAGTGTTTGATGCCAACCGTCTCTTGTGTGCTGCTCAAAATCGAGCTTTCCCTGTGAGCTTCAAGGCGGCGCAGGGGGACAAGCGGGTGTGCGGCCCTGTCCCTTGTTGGTGTTGGTTGCCATGACTGTTCCTGCAATCAGGCTCTTGATTAATCTGTTGATTGCCATTTTTTTTTTTTTTTATGGTGGAGCATTTATACCTTTTCAAACTGGTGGTTCACCCACAGACCAGTAAACGTTTCTCATGTCGACTTCATGGAAACACTGGAAAAAAGACGACACCTTTTAAATACAGTGTTGAGTGTTGTTCCAGGTTCGTTGTGTAATGTGATTACACACACACACACACACACACACACACTCTGAAGCAGTGTCAGCGTTTCACCTTGAGTAATTGTCACCCACACACACTGCGTCATGATTGCTCCATTGTGAGTGTGTGGATTGTGTATATGTGTGAATTTCATGTAAAGTACATTTGTGTGTCCTTTTGTGCGTTTTGTTTCTGTGCGCTTGTCGTCTCCTGCTGTGGAGCAGACGTCCCTCTGTCTCTGCTCCTGTCAGACCTCAGAGAACACAACACCTCCGGGCTGGAGAACCCCCGATATGGGTAAATAGAAATGAATCTGTGTTACAATAATATATTTTATTATTGTGCACTACAGCAGAGTCGGAACACAAGGGATTGTGTTTCGTTGTGTGTGTATGAACGTGACTTTTGCAGCCAATGGGTCGAAGATCCAGAAAGATGTGAATCTGAAAATATATCTCTGAAAGTAATCGAGGAACAATCTGAAGCTGATAAAGATCAGATCCTTCTTTCTCATCACGTGACGTCATGAAGAACTCAACCACAGTTCAAACTCTCATTTCTCCTCATAGATCTGCGTTTTATAGAACTAAAGATTGTTATGTGTGTGTGTGTGTTTAAAGTTTTAGAGGATCTGCACAAACACAGAGTTCCTCGTGGAATCTGCGGTGGACGAGAAGAAAAGGCAGCAGCTGGCAGCCGGACAGGAAAAGAGCTTTCTTCTGAAAACCATTGTTTGGGATTTTTTTATTCTAGAAACTCGATCTCGGACGGGGGGGGGGGGTCAAGGTGTTTAATCTTAATTACAGTGAGATCAACGTCAGGAGGAGACAAAGACGTTGTTTGAGGAGTCAACAGGAGAATCAGGATTACTCACAACAGATGTGTGTATTTGTGATAATGAGATTAGCCCCCCCCCTTCACTTCTTATTCTCTATTGTCTTCTCTCCATCCATCATTCCCTCCTTTTCTCCTCGTCTGTTGTTGCATCTGAGCACATTTCTACTCGACAGTTTTCTGCCCAGACGTTTCAGTCGAGTCATGAACTTGGCTTCCTGGATTTTTCCAGCTCATTTCAAACCATCTGTGAAGCATCAGCCGAGTTTCCAGCCTGAACACTTCTCTCATGTTTCCTCTGATGCCGCAGAACTGATACCAAGGACCTCTTCTGCCCTCTGGAGGCCGTGTGGTGATGGTGCATTGTGTCCTCACTTATTCCCTCATAGGTTACAGCTCAGAAAATCAACTAGAAGAGTTTTGAACTGATCGTTTCTCAGCAGCCTCGGGATAAACCTGCTGACTCCTGTGGGCCAGACCTTCTGCTTTAATCCAACTGATGAGCTCTGACTGTGAAACAGAATGAGAGCTTTGATTTGTCTGCTTATTTTTAAAGGAAACTTCATCAGAGGGTGAAATCCACTGCTGTTTCATTCTTTCTTCAGGTGTGAACAGGATCAGAAAGTCGTAATGTATTTTTGTGTTTTATTATCAAATTAACTTGGAGCCGCTGAACCACAGGAGCAACACGACGAGGCCACATAGACAAACAGAGGCTGTGAATCTGCAGCGTGTGAATCTGCAGATTGTGGTTCTGCAGCTTGAGAATCTGCAGCTTGTGAATCTGCAGCTTGTGGTTCTGAAGCTTGTGGTTCTGCAGCTTGTGAATCTGCAGATTGTGGTTCTGCAGCTTGTGGTTCTGCAGCCTGTGGTTCTGCAGCCTGTGGTTCTGCAGCTTGTGAATCTTCAGATTGTGGTTCTGCAGCTTGTGATCCTGCAGCTTGTGAATCTGCAGCTTGTGAATCTGCAGCTTGTGAATCTTGCAGCTTGTGAATCTGAAGCGTCTGGTTCTGAAGCTTGTGAATCTGCAGCTTGTGAATCTGAAGCTTGTGATTCTGCAGATTGTGGTTCTGCAGCTTGTGAATCTTGCAGCTTGTGAATCTGAAGCGTCTGGTTCTGCAGCTTGTGAATCTTCAGATTGTGGTTCTGAAGCTTGTGAATCTGCAGCTTGTGAATCTGAAGCTTGTGAAATTTGCAGCTTGTGAATCTGAAGCTTGTGAATCTGCAGCTTGTGGTTCTGCAGCTTGTGATCCTGCAGCTTGTGATCCTGCATCTTGTGAATCTGAAGCTTGTGAATCTGCAGCTTGTGAATCTTGCAGCTTGTGAATCTTGCAGCTTGTGAATCTTGCAGCTTGTGAATCTTGCAGCTTGTGAATCTTGCAGCTTGTGAATCTGCAGCTTGTGATCCTGCAGCTTGTGAATCTGAAGCTTGTGAATCTGCAGCTTGTGAATCTGCAGCTTGTGAATCTGAAGCTTGTGAATCTGAAGCTTGTGAATCTTGGAGCTTGTGAATCTGAAGCTTGTGAATCTGCAGCTTGTGAATCTTGCAGCTTGTGGTTCTGCAGCTTGAGAATCTGCAGCTTGTGAATCTGCAGCTTGTGGTTCTTCAGCCTCTCTCAGCCGACCTCTCTGACCCATCGGGGGCCGCCTGCTGGTTTATTGTGCTTGGTCATGGTCTGGTGCTGAGGGTGGAGGTCGTGCAGTACACCCAGTGCACAGTGGTCATTTCTGAAAACTCACAGTGGGTGTTTACAGCGGGGGGGCTCAGTGATAATAAACACGACTCGAGGAAACCAGTAGTTTTAGAAACTGTTGCTCCAAAGAACCAGGAACTTTGTTCTGTGACTGTTCACAAAACACTGAACTGACGCCTTGAGGAGAAAAATGTACAGTTTTGTTTGTTGTGGAAATTCTCTTCATCAGTTCTGACGAGTGGCTCCAGAGACCGAGTTTAAAATCAGCTGGTGCATCGATTTTCTGGAATGGATTCTGGTTTTCCTTCTGTTTATTAAACTTGCGGGGGCGGTTATTCACATTAAAGTTCGTTTGGGCCAAACCCACAACACTCATTGATGGAAAACCACTTTTTCTTTTCCAGGTTTAGCTCAGCATTTAAACTCTTTGTTACGGGAACTAAACTAAATTACAGAAACTCTGACGCTTACACCAGGAACCCACACTGTACTGATTAACATCACTGTTCTGAAAACAATATGTTTGTGTGAGATCAGGAGAGGGGGTGTCAATACATTTATATAAATATATTATTTTATATTCTTGACTTCTGAAGTATGATCCTTAGCTTTTTTTGTTTCATGTTACAGGAGGATTTTTACACACACACACACACACACACACACACAGACACAGACACACACACACACACACACTCTGCCAGAGGGTTTCTCACCACTGTGACTCAGCCGATCCAGCTGTGGTCTGTGGGAACAGGCAGCAAAGGCAGGAAGTGGTGTGTGTCTATTTCTGTGTGTATGTGTGTGGCACACGTCAGCTTGTCTGTGGCAGCAGGCACAGACAGACAGACACACACACAGACACACAAACATGACAACAAAGCATTGCATTTTGAATCTGTCACTGTCATACGTCTAGTGATCAACTTTAAATGTAAAAAAAAAAAGAAATCAGTGATTGAAGAATAAAACCTTTTCCACTGTTAAATCTGAAAAAGATGAAGATGAAATCATACCCCACAATAAAATAGATTTTAAACATCAACTGAATCTCAGTGAATTATGTTCAATAACAATCCCTGTGTACCCTCTCTGAACCTCAGTCAGTCCCTGCCTTCTCCACCAGGGGTCAGTGTGGGTCCAGGTTTACCGGGGGCTGCAGAGGCGGAGAAGTGAAGGAAGTTTGTCTCTGGCTCTTACATCATGCCCCCCCGGTCGTTTTGCGTCTGCTGAGACTCTTGTTACTGTTACGCTGCCGGTTGAAGGTTTTTAGTGTTTGTGAGCGAGGGCAGGAAGTAGCTAATGTTTTTGTGTCTTTTCCTTTAGGGTGTGTGTGTGTGTGTACTGTACATGCACACTACACACTCAGTTGCTCTGTGGCCTGGTGTGTGTGTGTGTGTGTGTGTGTGTGTGTGGGTGGTCAGCAGGAGACAGACAAAGGAAGACAAAGTTATTTTTCTCTAAATCACTGAAAGTCCTGTGGTTGTTCTGTTGCTTGAATAAAAGGAGTGACACGAGGACATTGTTCAGATTGTTTCTCAGTCTCTTCACTTCCGTCTCCTCTCTTTTTAAAACCTGATGAATTTTAATTTCTTCAGGAAGAAGCAGGCAGGAAGTGAGCCTTATCGGGGGGGGGGGGTAAACAGGATGTTGTCATGTGATCAGCACCGTTTGCTTAATCACTTCCTTCCACCGTCTCCTCTTTGAAGTCGTGAATCAGAGTCGCAAGAAATAAATGCTTTTCATGTCGTCGGGGGTCACAGTTGATTCACAGGCAGAAACAAACTCGATGAGTTACCAGCAGAGATATTATCATGATATGCTCATTCAGAAAAAGTTGTCTCATATTTTGAGATATGAAATCATCATATTATTTTGTATGATACTCAGAGGACGACTGATTTGCATTTTTGGAGGATGAAGCCGGCGCGATGGGTTCAGACTCCACTCTCTCATACAGATATTAGGGAATCAAATAGCTATTATAAAGAACTATAAGTATGTCCACACACACACACTAAATGTACAGTTCCTCGAGGCACCCCCCCCCGAACATAAAGGAGAGAACCTTCCCTCACAACAAACTCATTGACTCATGAGAATCTGGATCTTTTCTCACGAGCTCGGTGCTCCGCCTCATTGTCGAGTCCCACGTCGACACCACATCCTCCCATTGTTCCACTGGTGCTCCCAGTCACTGTGTTGTTGGGCTTTCATCTCAGCTTCTGTCTTCATGCTAACAGCGTATCGATCATTTGTTATTTGAATTTCCCTTCAGGACCAATAAAGGTTAATTGAATCTCGAGACAGCTGTGAGATGTGGAGAGAAACTGCTGTGACGGGGAAACTAGATAAAACAACAGTATCAGGATTTCTGCTGAAATTATTCACTTTTTGTTGAATTTTGTTGGTGAATCAAATGTTTTCCTCAAGGCTCCAGATGTCTCCATGAATCAGTGGTTCATTTGTTTTTATGGACACAATCTTGACCTAATTAGATTAAATAAAGTCTAAAATCGGATGATTTGTGCTGCGGCTGTTGTATCATTGCTGGTGGTGATTAATAGTAAATGAATAGATCCATTATTGTCGTGCAGGACTGATGATGACTCATGATGATCTGCAGTTTTTTTGCAACAACACAATCTGGAGCCGCAGGTCGAGAAGCTGCCGGATGTGATGCCCTGATATCCTTCCATTCATCCATCCAGTCCCACTCCCTGTGGGGAGAAGGGGCCGCACCTCTCTGCACTCACTGTGTGTTAAAGCTATTAAGGCTAATCAACAAGTGGCAGGCTGGGGCTGGACCCTGTGGAGAGCTGTGTGTGTGTCTGTGTGTGTGTCTTCCTCTTCTTCTTAAGATCTCAGGAACTCCTCACGATTGTTAAATAAGCAGATTGTTGACTTGAGGCCAAACATTCCCCTCTGTGCCCGTTGGGTCAGATGTAAACACGACCCCTGGATCCTCTCAGCGAAACATCCTGTTATCGTCTGATGTGTGAGGAGCTGAAGAGGGAGAGGATGTTCACAGGGTGATTGTGAAAGTGTCATTTCTGGTTGTGTAAGGACTAAAGTGTTGGACTGCAGTGTTTCCCCCAGTAAATCTGTCAGTCAAGGTGGTAAGCAGGTGGCGGTGCTGTTGGCGCGGCGCGTAGCGGCGCGGCGAAAATTTTTGGGGGTATTTTGCTCAAAGATGCCAGTACGCATGAATGAAATAAACAACTGTTTATTTCAATATAAATAAACAACAGTAGGTACAAATGTTGTGGAAAACATGCAGACACTACAAAATAGGGTTTAAGCCGGTTTTTAAGAAAAATCAAGCTGCCTCTGAAGATGACAGTTTGTGATGTCGGATTCCGTTCAAATTAACCGCCTATTCATTGTGGACGGCAAGAAAAAAAAAGTTTTCGCGCATGCGCACCTGATTCTGTATGATTTAACATGTACGCAAATAAGCATCATTCTTTGTGCCTTTTTTACGTAAATGGTATGCCACATAAGCCTTTACGTTACATATCATTCATGGACCAATTAAAATCGAGATATTACTAGACATTTACGCAGCTTAAGGCCAATGTATGCTACTCCGAGTCCGTTGCGGACTGACGGACGGACGGAGCGGACGGACCCTTTTTGATTTATAGTTCTACGAGCCTTTTTGTTGTGAAAACAATTCACCGCCAGAACAGTAGATGGCGCAACTGAAGTCGAGCTTAGAGAAGCCTACCTCATGAGGTATATAGAAGAAGTCCACGCCGGTTTATTTACGTCCTCCCGGCTCCTCACACACAGTGAACGATGGCAGCTAACAGAAAAAGGATGTTGATGACGCGACAGTTTTTGCTGAATAAAGTGACACCCAGCGGGTCATAATGCTTATGTTATCGTGTCTTAACGCAGCGGTTCCCCGGTCTTGTTTCCAAACTGCGTTGCTAATTCAACAGCTGCAACAGCTTGAAGCTACACGGAGGCAGCTAGCTTCCCCCCAGCTTCCACACACAGTCAGCAGGGACACCCGATACTAACTACTACCGTTAGTTAGTATCGATCTAAAGTGTTTGCTTCTAACCTGACGGTGTTTGAGAAAGAGTGTCATGAGCCGTGGGATTAAAGTCAGCGGGTTTTTGCGCTGTTCCCACCGCAGTTAGCATGGTGGTTAGCCCGCTAGCCACGTTATGAAAGTTCGTTATAACAGTATGTGACCGTACACACGTGCCGTAAGTGCTCTAACCAGCCACCGTCAGCCGGACAACGCTGCTGGCTTAACACACTTGTCACACGAATTATAGAGTCGTAGTTGTGATTTTGGTTTATTGTGATGTAGGGAATGGAACAGGAAGTTTCCATTCCGAAATGCTGGCGTTAGCGGACCAATCACCAATATTTTTTTCAGTACATTGGTAGTCAAGGCGGGGCCCTAGTCTTGTTAAGGCGGCCGCCTTAACAAGATAGTGCTGGGGGAAACCCTGGACTGTCCTCACAGTTACCTTTTTATTGTTTACGGTATAAAATCCATATTCATAATTTCGGTGAATCCGTAAGAAACTGATGGACAAGGGTGAAAACATAACCTCTGTCTCAGAGGCAGTTGATGAACCTCGTTAATTATGTTGCTGCTAATTGATTTATTTCTTTATTTTTTACAAATGACCAGAAACCAATGGCTTCCTGGAAACGCCTCCTAGGATGTAAACCTATCCAATCTGTATTTGACATTAAAGATTGAGAAAGAAGTATAAATAATTTAAAGGTAAACAAGCATTTGATATTGCTGGGCCACTTGTGGGCAGCACAATGAAAACATATGATTCTAATAAAGCTGATAGTGTTTTTCACTCTCTCCTTCTGAACTCAATGAGGCCCTGAGGAAAACACTACTGTCTCTAGTTTATCATATCTTTAGTTTGACAGTTGATTTTACTTGCTTCTCATGAAAGACGCTTCTGCAGAGCCGAGAGCTGCAGGGAGAAATGTCTCCACAATTTGAAACATTGATTATTTGTGTCTTTGAGGAGGTTGAACGTGTAAACACTCTGGTTCTGTGAGCACCAGTTCTCCATGTTGGCTCCGACCGGGGGTGCTGCAGGCGACAGACGCACTTAAAACACACAATCTGATGAAAAGCTTGTTTACTAGTAAGGTTTTTATTTTCTCTTACTTCGGAGGCAAAGTACTTCCAGATGTCTTTTTCTTTAACGATCTCTTTCTGCAGAATCGTTGGCCGGTCAAGTATCCCAGGAAATCTTTAGTGATTTGTGCAATCACACAGCGAGAAGGAGCTGAAACGGCAAAGTTCAACTCCCACAGGAATCTGGAACTCAATGTCGGACCTTGAGCAAGACACTGAACTCCCTGTTTGTCACACACACGCACACACACACACACAGACACACAAAGATTTCAGTTGCCACAACAGAGACACTGATGAAGATGATGCAAACACAGATACAGAAACACACACACTCTAACAACCCCGGGTTGTCACAACAGAGACTCTTGATAAGTCTGACTATAAGCATGATGCAAACAGAGAACACACACTCACACACACACACACACACTCACACACAGACACACTCAACTCGTACCCGCTGCTGCTGCACCGCCCCGTCGGGGAGAAGCCGAACTCATTATCAAACACACAGCCCTGACCCCCCCCCCCCCCCCCAGGCACCGAGCGAGATGGTAATTTCAGCATCTGAGGAGACTAATGTTTTTTAATGTCTTTAATCACTCTGCTCGTTCTTCATTTGCATAAAACGCAGAAGGCAGCGGATGGATGGAAAGTAGCAGTGGAGCTATTTGACACCACACTCGACTAGAGCAGCATCTGCAGCCAGTTCAAGGTGTTAGATGTAACGTGCGGGGGGGGGGGGGGGCAGCTGGGCATTGGTAACTTCAGGAAAATCAGACAATATAATAAACTCATTATCTTTGAATCAATAAAGGAAAACCACCAACTCCCAGTAACATCTGGCTTTTGTCGTTTTTTTTTTTTTTTGTCGTCACTGGTTGAGTGACTCTTTATTAGACTGGTTTTCATCTTCTCCTCCTCCAATCAGCAGTGACCACACCCGGGTCAATGTCTTCTTCTTTACTTTAGTCGTATAGACGTAGAAGCTGCATAACTTTATCACATGCATTGAACTTCCAGGGGCGAGTAAACAACCCTCAGTCGCCTTTCGCTGCATCACACATGAACTCTGGCAGCATGTAGCATTAGCCCACAGTTAGCTAGTAGCTCCCTGAGACTTGAGTCCACGCGACAACATGGCTGTCACCACAAACACAAAACTTCATGTATGTGGTTTATTAGCAGAGAAGATGCATAATTTGATTTTATGATGTAAAACCTACATTTTGATGAGAATCTGTGAAATGGGAACAGCAGCCCCACCACCTCCTCCTCTTCCTCTTCCTCTTCCTCCTCCTCTGCAGGCTGCTGCAGTGAGGAGTTAGCTGCAGAAATGGCCACAGTGTCCCCAGGGTTTGGCGTAAATGAGATTTGCTGGGGGGATGATTTGGTCTAAGGCAGGCCTGGAGATGGTGCTTTACGAAATAACCTCTGCAATCTCTGACAGAGCAGCAGTGGAGAGGGCAGACACACACACATGCACACATGCACACGCGCACACACAAACACACACACACATACACTCATGCACACACGCACACGCGCACACACACAGCACGCGGATGCACCCAAATATAAAAAAAAGGTGTGTGTGGCTCCACTGTGCAGGAGAGCAGATCGGTAAAGTTAGATGAGAAACTGGTGCTTCACATTTAGGTTTATGCACACAGACACACACACACACACACACACAGACACACACACACACACACACTTCTGTCCTTATGCTTATATTACAATTTCATTCAATAGGAGAATGAATGAAGCTCTTTACACGCTGCACTCATAGATGTCAGTCCTCTAAACAAGCCTGGGTTTATCATCAAGATCAAAAATGTCTTGTCTCACACCTTGTTAGAGAAAGTGATAAGAAACTCCCGGATCCAGTTTCATGGAACTGCGCTGAAGTTGTTGTTTTGACAGGGGCATACGCATATCTGTTTAATAAATGTGGGTAGACGCTGCAAAAAAATCATAAATATTTGCTGGTTCCAACCTCACAAAGTAAATCCGAACATATCATATCCAGCTTTCAGAATTTGTGATATAATTTCCTGATATTTCGTGACATTGAGTTTGACATTTGAGTTTGAACGTCTAAGGGAAGCTTCACGTTGAAGGGGACAGTTGAGGTGGTTCAGGCATCTAGTCTGGATCCTGGGTGTCTTCTGATGGAGGTTTACCTGACACTTCCAATTAGGAGGTGACTCCTGAGGTAGACCCAGAACACGCTGAAGGGACTACATATCAGGCCTTGGAGCAATTTGGGTTTCTCTGGTAGAGCTGGAAAGCTTGGGTACTGAGCTGGGCGTGTGGAATACCCTACTGGGAGGATGGATGGATGGAAGGTTATGCAATGATTATTAAAGCAACTCTTATATGACTTATAAGAAAGCTTCTAGATATCAGTATAACAGTGAACAGTCCTGCTAGCAGCCGTCTGGTCCTATTACCGTCATCGATGCCTCTTTTACCTCAAGGGTTTAAAAAAAGACGATAAAAACATCTTTAATCCCACAACTTCCTTACACTCACATAAAACCTCCACCCCCCCCCCCCCCACCACCAGAATAACAAATAAACCTGCAATAGCAACAGTGCCCATAACCACACCCTGCCTTTAAACCCAGGACCCCTTCTGCTGTCACGGAGCCATCTGTGTATTTATACAGTGTTATTCCAGGAGGGAAAATCCAGCCTGAGGCGGCCATGTTGGACCAGACACTCACACCACTCAGCCGGGGGGGGGGCTGGACCGGTGTCAGAACCAGTTTGAACTCCTCGTGGCAACTCACCGTGGACCCCCATTCTCCCTCAGCCGGGCTTTCTTAAACGTGTCGGTGATTGAGGTCACACACGGAACCATCGACTGTAGCGTGAAGCCTCGTGTTATTCTTCTGATGATCTGTTTTCACGGCCGACCAGGGTCAAGCGCTCTCACACACTTCTGTGGATATTAGCTCGTATACCGCTGGGAAGAAAAATACATCCTCAGATTCCCCTCAAATATCCCTGCACACGTGAATTTGTTCTGAGTTAAACCAAAGAGGTGAAAATCCCCCCCTCCTCTTTACGAGCGTCTCCTCGACTGCGTTTATATCCCCGTCAGCGACATTTAACGCTAACAGCATCAATAACAGCGGTTATCTGTCAGTGTAAGTGCATCACTGACAGCTGAGCTCATCGAAGCAGCCAGAAAAGCTCTCTGCCTGCCTTGTCCTCTCGGAGCAGCAGCCTTCACTCCTGAAGCGATGACTCGTGTTTTGACACCGATTGATTTCTTTTTTCAGTTTTTTTTATGACAAGGTAGATGCACATTTTCATGAAGCAGCGGCCTTCTGAATCTCTCACGCAGGATTTGACCCAAAAAAAAAAAAACTCAGCCTCCTCCCCTGCCCCCCCACCCCCCCACCCGTTTTGTCACATATGCTCATTTGCGTCTTGCTTTTCCCGTAACCTCCTCCCTTCGCTCTCGTTCTGTCCAACTCCATTCCTCCTCCTCCTCCTCCTCTCCTTTTCTTGTCACAGTAATTGGCTCCAAAAAAAAAATAACATTATGCAGACTTATTTAGCCCCTCTGTGAAATCTCTCTTTGCTCGGCTCGAGCAAGATTAATTGCCCGGAGAAGCGGAGCGGCACTTGTTGTGCGTTTGGTTGAATCAGTGTTAAAACCGACCCGGCGCTCGGTCGTCTTTGAACCGAGGCCTCTGAGAGCTCTGCCTCTCTATTTGTCGACTCCTCTTTCCCTCCCTGTCCATCTCCTGGCTTTGTTTCCTCTCTGTCTGTCTGTGTTCAGCCCTTCACCACCACCACCACCCTTTGCCTTTTGATGTGGCACAACGGGGAATCGGGGGAGCTCTGGTTTGACGGAGGCTGATGGAGAAGGATCCAGACAAAAATCTGTCTGGCTTCAACCGACGGGAAAGTTCTTTATGGGGCAATGGAAGTGATGCAATTATTTCATAATGGTTGTAATGGAGGAGGCGTTTCGTGAGTCTTAACTTGGTCATGGGAAGTTAGCGCTGGATCTGTGCAGAGAGTCGAGATCAGACTGGGAGGATGGGGAGTTTCAGCAGGAGGGGGTTGCAGGGATGTGACTGGAAATTACCAACAGTTATCTATCCTTTCATTTCCAAAACATTTACTGAGGTTATAGTTTCATCCGGGTAGAAACAGGCAGATTATACTGTGTATAAAATACAAGTTTACCCCTTTGACAAAGAAATGTAACTGAGGTTTGATATTTAACTTAATCTTTATTATAAATAACTGTAAATGAAAAGGAAAAACAAATACAGGCAAATATAAAGGACTTGAATCCAGAAAATAAACATGTAAAATGTTCACATCAGCAAATATAAGTGCAGATTCTGATATATAGTGATTTTTATTGGCCAGTGCATCAAGTGGTCAGCCTCTAATGAATAAACAACTGGTTTCTCTACTTGCTCAGTTGCTCATCCATACTTGAGTGTCCATATACACAAACACACACACACACACACACAAACACACACACACACACACACACACCCTGATTCTCCGAGGACCATGTGTTTCAAGTCTCTCTGTGAAGTGTTCTGTTTCCCTGCCCAGTCTGAATGGACCTTCTGCTCTGGGGCTCTGTGAGGACTTGTTCAGGCGGATCTGCCGTGCTTGACTTGTGTCTGTGAGAAAATCAAACACACTATATCAGGACGTCCAGACTCACACTGAGGAAACCGGGCCAAGAGCTGAAAGTTTATACTGAGTCTAAAAAAGAAATGTCCTGGACACTGAGTCTGGACATTTGGGGGAGTTTGTCTTTCCCATGTGAAGAGGCAGCAGGGTGTCCGGGTCAGACTGGTTCACAACATCAGGATAATGTCCAGATCATTGGGCCGGGGGGGGGAGCCTGGGCAGAGCAGCAGGAGGCCGGACACCAGCTCTTAACACCAAAAGCTCTGGAATCATGTCTTTCCAATTTGATATTTACGTCTTCTACAGGTACGGCTGATCTTTTTCATCCTGAGATATTTGTATTCGTTTCAGTTTTGCGTCAGTCGCTGTAAAGTTTCTTATCTTACTCGGGACCTGGCAGGAAAAGATTGGGAAATTGTCTAAAGCAACTCTAAAGCTTTAATGTTATAACGGCTTCATTCTTATGGGAAGGTCCATCAACACTTTAATCCTACTCTAGCTGGAGTTGCCTATATGAGACATTTGTTGTTTACAATTATTAATTTAGTTTAGTTAAAGAATAATCTGCAGTTGAGAGTATAAATGCATAATACATCCTCAATCTTTCATACTTCACGGATTGGATTGGGGGGGTTTAAATGAGGCTTCTGGGTGTTTTATTCACTTTATAGCAGAAACACACAGTTCTTCTTAAATAAAGTATTCTGTTTTGCACTCGGCGGGTGCATCATTTATCAAAGTGGGACTGGCTGCTCATGCTCGGGTCAAACAGATCCAACAGGCTTTTGTAATATACAGAACATTTACTGTGCAGAGACGAATTCCTTACTCAGTAAATACATCTTAAATGTCACGAGCACTCCGAAGGGACCAACTCACGAACTCCCCGGTCACACATATATATATATTTCTATGTTGTTGTTTATAGGGACTAGAAGCAGGGATACATTTGAAACTAAGAATGAACCACTGGTGGAAACTTGTACTCATTAATATTCATAAATACATCTTTACCTCAGATCTACTGCCTGAGATTCACTGGAACTCTTCAGGATATTTTGGTTATTCAAAGCCTTTGTTTCTATACAGGTGACATTTCTGAATAAAACCCTGAATCAGATGATCCACAGGTTAAATGAAACTTTCACAACCAACGTGTCTGAGCGTCCAGGAAGACACAGGTCTGCAGAGTTTGTCCGTTTTAATGACGTTACTAACCGAGAACAGAAGAGCACGTCCACAGCAAACTGCCTCTGCAGAAGAAACGACAGATCGACACCACGGTGGATTCATGAAGGTGACTTCCCCACCGGCTGCCTCCTGCTTATCACATTCCTTCAGGACGGATGAAGGATGCATGTGGGAGGGAGAAGCTGCGGCTGCTGCTGCTGCCATTATTTTGTTTTTCTTTCAGACGTCTTTCTGTCAACCGTGCGGCATCGTCTTCTCAACAAAGATCAGAGTCAGACGACAGGATCACATGCCTCCACTCTAATCCCGTTTCCATCCCATAATGCAACAGGAACGTGTCACTGCAGAGCCGTCACAGACATCCTTTTGTTCACGCTGCAAATTAGCCCGTTTCCTTGCTCCTCCCGCTCCGACAATGGCCTTTGTGTAAGGTATCGCTGTCAGATTTCTGCTGCCTGCGCGAGAGCAGAAGTGCTTATTCCAACAACACGTCAGGCTTAGCTGGCCGCGCTCCGCTCTTCCCCCTGGCACGCTGCTAAGTATCGATGTCTCTCAGGATAAGCTTTGTTTTGCAGAGCGTGGGATAATGTACTTTATCATCCCTAAACGATGGGGAAAGTATAGGATCACCTGGAAGAAGAAGATGTAGAATTAAGTGGACCATCTGTTGTTCGGGCACGTTTAGATTTAAATGCAAGAGGGCGTCTTGTAGATGGACGCCGAGCGAAACTTAATTCCCCTGATGTCACTTGAATGAAGGCCTGTGTTGCTTTGTGACTAAGGTCAAATCAAATGAAATGCACAAAGTACAATAAAGGTAAAACTTTACAATAAGAAGTTGTAACAAAAGCTCACGTTTCCACATGGGAAATGAAAAGATAATTGCGTTTCAGCAGAAACTGAAGGATTTAGACGTCGCAAATGACGCCACTCGTTGTTGTTAGGAAACTGGCATAACAATGCAGTTGTTGTTTGTGGGATTTAACATTGTGTATTGCATAATTGTGTTTGAAGCCCGAGAGGAAGATTAGTTCAGTCTGCGATGAAATGAATAGCGGCCAAGAGAAGCCAAACACCCTGTAGCTCCCAATCAGTGGAGAGGTAACAGATTGAAGGCTTCGCAGAGAAGTGAACCTCAAACAGAGAAAATACATTTAACAACTTTTGTATTGTTTTAACTCAGAAGGGTTTTATTTGTTGTATTCTAAAGCTGCATTGCATTTTATCATTGGCCTTATGTTGCCTTGGCTAAACGTTCTGTTTTTTAATCACATAGAAAATTCAACATACACTGAATTCAATTTATTTGACATGTATTTAAAAAAACAAAGATGTTTGGTCCATGTCCAATCCAATAACATGGAGTAGGCCCTGGTGTATGGCCTATCCTGCAGCCAGCCACCAGGGGCTGATCCAGATGTTGGAGTTTCACGTTCAGGAGCTGTTTCGTCGTCTTTCTGATCCACAGTCTACGATCTCTACCTTTTTATACATGAAGCCACAGCCAGGAGATTGTTAGCTTAGCATAAAGACAAGAAACTCGGGGAAAGTGTTAGCACGTCTAATGTGTACTAGTAAACATGTAAACAGGAAATGATTGTTTCGGTTCCAGTAGCTCTGCTGGTTTATTGTCCTGTTTCAGGTGATAATCAAACTAACATGGTTCATTTCTCTCTCTCCTCATGGGCTGTTGGCTGTTGGCTGTTGGCTGTTCCCTCCTCCTCTGAACTCACTCTCTGCAGGTAAGTCATTCTCCAGCTCTTCTACTCACATGTCAATCATCTGGAACCGTTCAGCAGGAGCCCAGTGAAACCTGCTTCACATGCAGAGCAGATTTCACTCCGCTCTTTACTGGGCCCTGTGGGAGTCGCTGGGCTCAAAAACTTCCACCAGAACAGGGAAGAAGGGATTTTTCTTTTTTAGAATCGCTCGGAGCTGGACGTCTTAATGCCTTCGCTCCTGAGTCTGATATTCATGATGGTTCAGGGAACATTATGCAGAAGGGTAATGGGAAAGTGGTGTCAGACGTTCACTGGACTTCCTCCTGTATGGAATATTTCCCAGAGCTGAAGGAAGTCATGGCTGATCCCGACTCAAACCCGTAAAATAACAATGATCATAATAATTATAAAAACTTTATTTAAAAACATAATCATTCTGTTTCTTACACAAGCTCATTGTTTTTAATAATTTAGGTCACGTGCATTGTCAAGGAGTTGGCTACGTCACTGAAATCGCCCTAAAACACAGGCCGCTACTTCACCTTCATGTTGTTGTGGGAGAACATGAACTCATGGTAAATCAGTAGATGTGTGGAGTGGATGAGACGTTTAGAAAACCTCACAGATGTGTTGTGGGGCAGAATAAATCAGATCTGAATTGTCAGTGTGCAGACACTCAACACTCAACACACTCCAATCCAATCAGACAGTGAATCTGAGACAAAGACTCCACCCGCCACTCCTCCATCACACACTGCAGCTCCTCCTGTCCTCCCACCTCCAGTCAGAGCGGGTGGGGGGGTGTCTGACCGGACTGAACCCGGGCCCAGGTCGGCCCAGGAGTCCCCTGGGTGCAGCGGGGGGGTCGGGGGGGATCTGCCGAAGCTCTCAGTCTTATTGATTTGTGTCATTCTGTCCCAGCAGCGACTTTGATGTGACAGTTTCATTTGAGCTCTGCTTATGGAGCCTTTAATTAGATCTCAGCACCGGGGCTCATCTCCTGGGGCCGGGGGGGGTGAGGGGGGGAAGAGATTTGATGATGGGCTCAAGGAGGTGTGTGTGTCTGTGTGTGATTGTGAGTGAGGGATAGTGGTGAACAATCTAAGGAGTGAGTGTGTGTGTTGGACTCAGACAGGGAGTACCGTGACGCCTGCTCCGCCTCGCTCTGGATTAAAGCCTCAAGTTGAGGCTCTAATGCGGCCGCGTCTCAAATCCACCGGCTCTTTCCTCTGACTTAGCAGAACCACCGTTAATCTCAAGAGGAATATCTGACGTAATGAGAGTCTCCGGGATGTTAACTATGCAAACTGAGTGTTTGAGGAGTGTTCCACAGAAACTGTTCCCAAGTGAAATAGAGACCGAGGAAGACGGTGAAGTGGAAGGATCAATTTTCTTTATTTTAAAACATTTAGAGGAAATTATAAAGAATAAAGAATTTTAATTTGAATCTGTTTGAAGTTGTATTTATCAACAGATTGTTCTTTAGGGTTCGACTCGTTGATATTTGATTTCTTGACATAAAGTTGACACATAACTGAAGAAAACAAACAGATAACTGAAGAACACAGCATTAAAATGCAGAAATCATATCCTTCATTTCATTGGGCCTTTTAAAACCCCACCAATTAGAATTCTGCTCTGTATTCATTGTTAGAACCGATCCGGTGTGTTCACCACCTCGGAGACACTTGGTTTCCAGAGGCCGGAACGTTTCACCGTAATGAGACTCAAAGAAAAACTGACATGTCCGGAAATTCAGGATAATTTAGATTCATGCGTAGACTATTTTTACTGCATCTGTACGACCTCTCGTGCTCGATTACCAAACCTCATTTATTAATAACAGTGTATGTGTGTGTGTGTGTGGGTGGGTGGGGGGGGGGGTCTCAAATGGGTGTTAATCCCAGCAGAGTTTATCCTCTGGTATTCTTCTCATAATATTTCCTAATCCCAGTAAGGAGCTGGCGTAATGAAACCATATGAGATGTAATTACTATCAAATGGAGTCCGTTTTTCTGTGAGAGCATCAGCACAACTATAATTTCTCATTAAGCGTCCGTCACTCCCGAGGTGCTTTCCCCCCCCCCCCCCCCCCCTCCCGGCCCTCAATTACAGCGAGGCTTAGGAGACACCCCCCCCCCCCGCCCGGCTGGAGAGTGGCAGCGTATGTGGGTCAGTCTCAAATCCTCGGCCAGACGTGTGCACCTGAACTCCTCGTACCGGCACGGCCATGCAGTTTGAGGGCAGCTTGAAATCCTCCAAAGTATTCCTGCAGGTTTCAGAAGGCAGAGGAAGGTGATGAGGTGTCAGAGGTTGTTTTGGTCTTTTACAAATCTTTGCTTTACGTATGGTTGAATGTTACTCACTCAGATCTGGGGTTGAGTTCATATTCTTCAATTGTGTCTCTCAGAGAAACAAGTTTTTAAAGAATTCATCCATTTGGAGTGGATTCTGGGTGTTGTGGTGTATTTCAGATAGCTGGACTCCTCCCATAGATATGAGCCATATGTCAGTTAAACACCTTTTCCTGTAGGAACTGTCACAACATGTTAAAAGTAAAGTATCGAGAGTAGAGGTAGTTTGAGAGAAAGTAAATGAGGTACCTCCCAGTACACCATCGTTAAACAGCTGCTGGAAACACACGATTTACAATGTTTAGACCTGAAAGTGAGAAAGTGACTGTTTCTTATTTTATTTGCTTCATTTCAGAAGCTCTGAGTTTGAGTCTCACAACAAGAAGTGGTTTTAAAAGACGTTTGAATTCAGCTATACGTTTGATTGGGTTTATAAAGCCATATCACCTGGATTGCCCCCTGGTGGCCGGCTGAAGTATAGTTTATAAACCCCACCTCCTCATTGTTAGCAGATGGGACATTGAACCAACTAAAAAAGTCAAGTTACACTTTAAACTTCATTTTCCTAAATATGGTGTCAATTTCTTATTTTCTTTTAGGAATATATGAAGGGCTGAGACATTTTATGATCAGTTTTTAATGGGATATATTTGTGATGACTCATATGAGCCCATGTTATGAGCCTGTCTGTACTTCCCTCACTTCCTCTCTTTGTCACACAGGAGGACAAAGCCCCATTAGTGTCCAGCTCTATGGATTGTTGTCCAACAAGTGTCTTTGGTCAAACAACCTCCAGCTGATGGACGCACAACAACTTAAACACAAGTCCTATCATTGTTTAAGAGTAGATATCCTGACAGTCATAAATACAGACTGCATGTATTACTCTCACTTAGCTCTTCCCTCTCTTTCCAAACTCCCCCCCCACAAACTCCTGCCTCCCCCTCACTTCCCACCTTCTTTAAATCAGCTGATTTATTGCGGGGAAATAGCGGATTCCTCTGGGTTGACGGTCGTTTGATTGTGTAACACAAACTGCCCCGTGCACGAGCCAGCTTGAGCCTTGCCAGCTGCCTTACCACACACACACACACACACACACACACACACACACACAGACACACAAACACACACAGGAAGATTTGAACTCACACTTCCCCCAGCACCACTTGTCCCGGCCAAGGGAGTGACAGAATAATTCCCGACATTGGGGGGGGGGGCGGCTGTGTTCTGAGACACTCACCCCGACTCTGTGAAGAAACAGTTTAAAGCTCCATCACCTCCATCCTGAGAACTCGCTCTCCTCCGCCAAGTCTGTCTTTCTGAGAAGTGGCCTCTTCCTTTTCTCCCTTTCACCCCCCCCCCCCCCCCCCCCCATATGATTCTTCAGAAACCCATCACTCTTTATCCTTTTATTACTTCAGCTCGTCTCTGGCCTTCAGTCTTCACACTTCCTTTCATCCACTCGACTTTCTGTTCTTTCTTTCTCTCCAGCTTTCAGTCGTGTTTCTGGTGAATGTGCAGTTTCCTCAGTGATGTGATGGTGATGATGAAGAATTTCTTCAAATTAGGTCGCGGACGTTCTGCTGAACTCATTAGATGTTGGTGTTCAAAGGTCAAGGTCACTGTGACCTTAGGAACACTTGAAGGAATTTCTTGTGATTTTATCCAAACCTCCTCTTGGATTTGTAGGTTGAAGGTCCCAGTGACCTCATGTTCATATGACTGAGATACATCAGTAACATCCATCTTGGAATTACCTTACATGTTCAAGAATCACTTGAACTCAGGGTAACAAAGGTCAAGGTCACTTTGACTTTCCAAACTCCTCTTTGCCTTGTGAACGTGTTATTTCAAAAAACTTCACGACAGAATCCTGTCAGATTTGTTTCAAATATTCACCTGGACTCACGGATGAACTGATCATATTTGGGCCTTTTAAAGGTCAAAGGTCAAGGTCACGGTGGCCTCACAACACATGTTTCGACCTCTTTAATTTGATATCTGAGTTCTGCCTTAAGGGCGTTTTGTCAAATATGTGTCTGTTGTCACTTGGATTCAAAAATTGATTAGCTGTCAGTGGTTCTCATACAAGTCAGGAAAATAAATGTAATGTCATTCAGCTGCAGGGTAGTAATTCTTCTTCCCTTCTCTTCTCCATCTTTCAGTTGTAGCACAGTCATCAAGTGTCCAGTGAACGGGCCGTTTCCTCAGTTTTACTCTAGAGGTTTGATGGAAAAACCTTTTTGTTTTTTCTCCTGAATCAGACACAGCGTGGAAACAGGAGCCGTGGCCTCCGGTATCGTACAGTACATAACGAGGGTTGTGTTGTTCAGGGGCCATGTTTGGGCAGCACTGGTCTGTACAGTTTGGGCTTTGTTGTGGGTCAGAGGAAGGGCTTCTGGGTAATGATGATTTATGAGACGGATCCCGACTCGGTGACGGTTTTAAAAGGGACGAGTTGTTTCGTGTGAACTAGTTTTGTTTCTCTTCGCCTGGCTGAGTTAAGAAGGGAGTTTAAGCGATTTCACACAAATGTAAAACAGACAACAACCCATGAACATTGATAACACACGGACGGAAACACGTATGTGGCAGCTGAAGGGGGAAGATTAACTCCAAGATATTATTCAAGATAAAACAATCTCTGGTTTTGGTTTTCTGAAAAGCAGAACGATACATCAGCCCTGATATAATCTACAGTCCCGGCCAGATAACACTAAAAAGCCTTTAACATGTGAATTTAGATTTTTGTCTCAGGCTTTCACGTAAATACCCTGTGCAAAACTTAATAAAACCCCCAGTTATCTGAGTTGTGTTTCGGGATCCCGGTGCACCGGGTCTCATCCCGGCCGACTTATCTCGGCTCCGCAGCTCCGAGTTCCAGGCGAGAGCTGCTGCTTCCTTCCAAAAGCTATTAAGTCCTCATGTTCATACGCAGGTTGTCCTACTTAATTAAACATACATCGAAGTTCACACCCGCCGTGCACACACCCACACATCTGCCGTGCACACACCCACACATCTGCCGTGCACACACCCACACGGCCACATGTACAGGAGCAGCGCTGCCTGCTAGGTGTTGATTAGTCCCAGTAAAAACAGGTAATTGAAGCTAAATGGCTAAATATAGCCCGAAGTGTGATTAGCACTGATAGCATGTGATGTATGGTGCTCATTAGAGGAGATAGCTAACCACCCCCTCACCCCAGACCACCCCCACCCGGCACACACCCACACACACACACACACGCTTTAGTTGGCTTTTATTTAAAGGATCACTCCTATGTATTTCGATCGTATCTCCGTAGGACTGAAGACATAAAGTGTTTTATGGCTTTTTTTTGTGTTTAATCAACCTGATGTATATAATAATTTACAGGTTGACTCTCTTTAGTTTTGTTCAACTCAATGCAAAGTACAAAAATAAAGGTTAACGAGAGTCCCTATTGTCAAACTAACTCAAATGTTAAAGCTGAAGTTTCCAACTTTACCAAAACTGCCATGGCTTCATTTGTTCATTGATAATAATGATGATTTGAGTCCTCAACATTGAGGATATAATACATTTTAAAGAGCAAATTACTGAGCTCCATGTTTTTAGTCTCTTGTACCTTTTGTTAATACAGGAGGCAGCTTCATGGACTGAGTTATACATGTATATATGCTTCATCGCCTTCTTTCAGCTTGTAGCCAGCAGCTGATTGGCTGGTTGGCTGGTTGGTTGGTCAGCTGGTTGGCTGGTCGGCTGGTCTGTTGTCAGCTAAACCAGTGATGCTGATACTGTACTTCACATGGTTCTTTGTTTGGAGCTTTGACTCCAACACATAAAGAATCTCAAGATATCAAATGAGAGACTTGACTGTTGAAAGAGTTTTATTATCTCAGGTGACAGATTCAATGTAAATATCAATCTCAGCATTTGGAGCCATCTTCAGTGTTGAAGGGTTGAAGCTGAGCGTGGCTAACGTAGCAGCTGCTAATCAGATCTAACATTACAGGCTTCATTTGACTGCTTATTAAAAATCTAGTGTGAATTTTTAAAAAATATACAAATAATTACTAAAGTATTTCAGTTCTTCAGTTTAGTAGAATAAATTGCTAATTGATGTTTGGTTCAAATAAGCCACAGTAACTTCAGAGCATTCGTTTTCAGTTGGGGCAGCCTCAGTGGGAATTGAACCTGTGACACTGGCGGTGGTAGAACCGTGTCCGTCTATCGAGCCAGAGGACAATCTCCTCTCACAGAGGTTACTCAAATGGCTTCACGGTGCAATATCAGGTGTTTAGCCATAGGAAATGGTTTCTCTCTCTCTCTGCCTGTGTGTGTTTGTGTGTGTGTCTGTGTGAGTCTCTGGTGGATTTGTTGCAGTCTTTTCCGTGCTGGACCCACATCTATCAGCTTCCTGCAGCTTGGATTAAACACACTTTTCACCCAAAGACTGTCGGCACTCTTCAGCTGTGTGTGTTTAAAAAAAAAAAAAAGAATATAATAACAATATCGAGCACCGTCAGTTTAAGTGTCGCAGTGGCGGAGTCGATTTTGGGTTCTAACCCGAGAAACAAGGTTATTCAAACCTGACACTGAAAAGTGAGGTGAAAACAGAGAAATGGTGATTCCAGGTTTCTTTTCAAAGCTCATCAGTTGAGCCGCTCCTGTGATGTTGTAATGATTTATGCAGCATTAGATTTGTACACGGTTCTTTTTCAACATTAGAGGTTTTGAGCCGCTGAATATGTTCATGTCTCAAACAAAAAGAAAATGAGACCTGATAAGGAACTGGATATGTTTTTAATAATTCAAATATTGTAAAAGAATAGAGGTAATCAATCTTATAATTGCTGTTGTACTGTTTATATGATAAACATCAAATAACAGGTTATCAATTGTAACTTTAATTGAGGAGCTGTTTGTGTCTTATGTTAATTTAGTTGTAGTTTTTCCATCTTCACATTCAAATCTTATCCGAGCGCGAGATGAATTTATTACATTAACTCGACATGTTTTATGTCTTTTAACAGAATCTAAGATGAGGAACATCAGGAAATTCGGTGAATGTTGGAGAGTGAATTTGCATAAAAGCTCTTAATTACTTCTCAAACTCTAAACTGTTCTCAGACAAGCAGCCGAAGTTCAGGAGACTTCTTCAGGGAGCAAAGTGTTGTGACGAGAGAAACATCTTTCAGGGAATAAGAGTCGCAGCTCAGCTCTCGTCTCATTCCGGAGGATGAATCACCTGCAGAGTCTCGATCCCTCACCGCCCCCCCGCTCCGTCTGATCGCCGCTTCCATTTAGTCCGTTTGGCCTCGACTCAGGCCCCCCCCCCCATATGTTTTCTATTGTGGGGAATAAAGTGAAATGGATAGCGGGTCATTATGCTGAGTGGAATGGTTCAGCCCTGTGATATGGATTGTCCCCAACTCGATTACAACATAATCATGTGTTCGCTTGGACACAGTCGTTGTGTCTGTGTGTGTCTGTGTGTGAGTGTGTGTGTTTCAGGGACAAACTTGTTGAGTGAAAGAAAGTGAGAAGGTGTGTGGATGTTTGACATTGAGCTCTCACATCGGGTCAATGTCGTGTCCTCCATCCGTCTATATTTGGCAGATCCAGTTCTTCTTCTTCTTCTCCTGTGTCTAAACGCATCGAGGTCAAGGTCACTGCGGGTTCTGCCTCTGCCCCCCCCCCCCCCAACCTCATGGTCTCTGTGGGAGTTCTGGGTTGCGCTACTCGTCTACCAGTCTCGGCTAATCTTAGCCTCACACTTTTCCACCGAGGCTCACGGACGAGTTGTTATTTTAGAAAACGAGACGTTTGTCCTATTTTTTGACTCGAGCGAGTCAAAGCAAAGACATTTTGAACTTTTCACCATTTTATGCATTTGGTAACAGTTGATGAAAGATGGCTTTTGAATTAACTTTTATTTTAATGTTATTCCACATAAACATTTCACAATAATTGAGTTTCTTCATTTTGGCAGCCAAAATCGTTTTTTAATTGAAATTCACAGAAACATTGAAAGGTCCCATAAGAAAGTCCTGCATGGCTCTCTCTGTAACTTGTAGATATGAGTGGATCAGAGTGATGTGTGGCTACTGCGAGGGAACAAAGTGACAGAACACCTCCAGCGTTTTGCACCAGGAACTCTCTGTTCTCACATCTCTCGGTGTGTCAGGACCTGGAATTGGGGCCGGATGAGGCTAAATGTGCGAGTTGGCGTGATGGACGCAGAGTGAAGATCGGGAGGAGGCGGTTGACATGAATGTCAGTTCTGATTCCATTTAAAATTTAAAAGTTTGGGACAGAATTGTTTTTATAAGTGGAGCGCTGCTGTAGCTCCCAGACTTTTCTCCTGCGTGTAATCCTCCTGAACATTGATTATGAGTTCATAGTCCACGTTCCATCTCATCCCTCAGGGGTCGGGGTCAGGGCTCGGTGAAGGCCGGTCAGAGTTGATCCCACAACGACCGCGGGAATCCATTTCTCACGTTCTCCTTGTGCAGGGGGAGAATTTTCACAGAAATGAAGCCACAGTGACGGGGGAAGTCTAAGCTGTTAATCAATAACTGCAGAGGAAATAACAAAACTACTCTGACAATGAAACTGATCAACATGTGTAAAAACCATCTAGATTCTCACCTGGTGGCTGGTTTCAGTTTAGATAATGATTGACAGCTGAAACTATCTCACGATTGGTCAAGAACGTGTCATGACGGCACCTGGAAACCCCCCCGATCATTATTCTCTGTAGACTCTTTCTCTAAATCCACAAGATGGTGGTGTTTCTGTACAGTGGGAGGAAGTGGAGATGTCCCTCTTCCTCCCACTGTACAAAAATGAAGCTGAAATATCGTGGATATGGATTTTAATGTCATTTAGAAGCCAGAGCATCAAATAACTCAGTTAGTTTGGTTCATGTCCAAAGCGCTAACACGGAGGAGGTGGAGGTTGTGACCTCTCTTGCAACCGGTCATCAGGGGAGACGGAGATGTTTTGGCTTCACTCTTGGAAGCCGGTCATGTCGTTCATCATCTCAAGAACTTTATCGGAAAAATCTGTGGAAATATCCAAATACATCAAAATGTGAAACTCCATTTCAACACGTCTATAAAAATGACTCTTTCTTTTTTGATAGAGTAGGTGAACTGTTAGTTGCTCCAGTGTTATTGTACAACTTCACCCTCGTGTTCACCCGCTGCCACATGTGGAGAAACCTCAGTGATTAAATCTCTCATGTAACGTCTCGGTTAACAAATCAACGTGGACGTCTGAGAGAGGAGGAAACACCTCTCCTCCTTCTCTGTGGCCGTTCGCTCATCGAGGGGAAACCATGGAGCTGAAGCTCTCGATGCAGCTTTCAAACTCTCCACCTTCTCCCTCTGACATTTATAGAATACATTATATATATATATATATACAAATACAGCCAATTTCCTGCTTCACCTAATGATCCCGTCGGGAGCCACATTCCCCCAGTGCCTCAACCCCGAGGTGCAAATCGCCTGATTTCATGAACACCAGAGAATTAATATCCTGAAAGATGTATCCTGTGCATATGGTTTAATATTCCTAAGAAATACTGTAACCTGAAGTTCATCTCTTCTCCTGAAACATAAGCAAACATGCCCACAGAAGAATTATTCGACTTGTCTAAAGTTACAGACGCTATTTTTCCTGACGTGCCGAGTGTTGTTTCCCTTCCCGGACGTTTTGAAATGAACCCAGTCACATAAACAGTGTGGTGATCTGACAGCGGAGGACCAGCGCTCACCGGCTGTCTGCACCCGGTGGGGGGGTGGGGGGGGCTTTGGGCCGCGGCCGACTGAGTCCGAGGGTTTTGACGGCTGTCGCTTTCTGGAAACACTCTGACGAAACCTCGCACTTTGTCCACAGCTCCTCCGTGCAGCCGAGGGACAAGTCGGAGGCGGCGTGTCTCTGGACCCTAGAGGGGAGTTGGGACATGTTCTGGATTACGCAGCAGTGCAGGGGAAAGTGTAGTGGTTACTTCCTCTCTGCTGCTTAGAGAAGTTTACACAGACTCTGGTCTTTGTGTGAGTCTGCAGGACTGAGCGTCCAGAGCAGCAGGGTCTCTTCTGTCAGCAGGTTTATCTGAGAAAAGGGACTTTTGTGTTGAATTTGTGTGACTGGGATCTCGTTCTATCTCTGTAGCTGCCGCTGTGAATTTATGTTCCAGAATTAATTCAAAGTTAGTTTCAAATAATTTCCCCAAAAAGCCTTTGTCCGTATGATCAACAACTGGTTATGAAGACAGACGATGAATGTCCACGTCCTCCTTTCGTACAAAAATGAATTCAAGGTGTTAATTTTCTTGTTCTGAATACGAATCAGCTGCCAATCATTTCCAGTCGTCATGAAATAATCAAAACCAAACTAATCATAAACATGAACACAACATAAACCATTTGTTTAAAATCTACTTTGACTTTTCAGTTTTGTCCATATCCCATCCACTAACATGGAGGAGGCGGGGTCTATGACCTGTACTGCAGCCAGCCACCAGGGGGGGATCCAGATGTTTTGTCGTCCATCTTTATTTATAGTCTATAATATTAAATGTTGTAGAGTTTGAAAACACGAGTCAACAATGGAAACAGTTTTATAGAAATGAAACTGACTTGCAGTAAAACTGAGCATCGACAGAACACCAGGCTGTGTTTCTGAAACCAGATATTAATATAACAAACTATAAAGTTGAGTTCTTCACTAACTTTGGAGAAAGGCCACTTAAATAATTAAAAGCAGAAATGTTTCTAACTTCAATCAAGTTCATTTCTTTCTCTCTGTGGTTCTCATCAAGCCCGAGGCTCCAACACGGAGAAGGAGAAAACTCCACAAATTCTAATCAGAGCCAGAGTTTTAATTTAGAAATCTAATTTAATTTATATAATTAATTAAAAAAAGTTAAATTCATTTGATTTTAATTCAAGTGAAAGAGAATCAGACATCAAGTTTAAGGTCTTTGGATTTTATATATGGCCATTTAAACATTCCATACATCCGAATGATGCCTTCTTTAACACATGTTTTCTTAAATGATAGTAAACTAAATAACATCTGTATTCCAAATATTTGATTAATTAGTTAATTGACAAAAAAAAAGTGACAATTTTTTTTTTATTAGCAGCACATTAATTCAGACAAAAGGCCGAACATGACTCATGTGTGGCTCCAGTCTCTCTCGTGTTATTTCCATCATACGTCAAATAAAACTCCGGCTTCTGCTCGAGTGATCATATCGTATATTTGATGCAGCCTTCTGCCTTCTTTCATTTAGTGCGTCTACTTCTATTGATATACACACACGGTTTATAGTCAATAACTCATGTGAGTGAACACAGACCGAGCGCAGTGACACCAGGGAGAATGTGCTCTGTTGACGCGCTATAATTCTGCGTGAAATTATAATGACTTGACGTTATTTTATGAGACGAGGGAATAAATCAAACGCTCCGTGGACGGATGAGGCAGCAGCAGCTTGGAGAGATGTGTGTTGTGTAGATGGGAGCCAGAACTATGGTGTGTGTCGTGTTTAGGGACAGACAAACGTTATAAGCTCTGATGAAATAAGGCCGGACGACTGCTGATGTGGCGCAAGCAACGGCCGTGTCTCGCTAAAGACAACACACACACAGACACACACAAACACACACACACCTACAGGGATTAATTCCCCTTTCCAGAGACCTCTGGTTCCCCCGGCTGCCAGCGTATTGTTCTAGCCAGAGTTATGATGATGATGATGATTTATGAGCTGCAGCTGAAGTGACTGCTGCAAAGTGGACCGACTCACACTCTCCATTGTTATTTACTTTTCAATTATTGTTTCTTTTTTGGCTTTTGCTTTAGAGTGTGTGTCTGTGTGTGTATGTGTGTGTATGTGCATAAAAGTGGACTACAGTTGATAAGAAGTGAGGAGAGATTTATCACACGCAGACACACACATACACACACACTCTCTGCACAACATGTGTGTATATTGGCCTGTGTCCAAAGCAAGTTTTGATTAAAAGAAACTAAATAAATCAATATCATGCTTGGAGTATTATTTAGATTTAACACGTTACTACTTTAAATCATTAATCAATTAATTGATCTACATTTATCTCAATCACGGCTCTGATTAAAAACTTGTTTTTCTTTTAATTTGATAAGGTCAATTTCTGAGACGCTAATTTATTCATCCCCAAAAAATGAAGTCAATACATTTTAAATAACTTGAATTTCCATCCAGTGGTTGTTTAACTTCCGCCGACCAGTTCAGTTTGAGTCTATATAAGTAACATTGACCTTGACCTTTGACCTTTTAACAAACAACATGTCATCACTTCAGTCGTGAGTCAAACTGAGCGGTTCTTCGTTCTTCAGAGATTCACTGACTGACGGATGAACAACCTGGAAACATTAAAAAAAAGCTGTCATCATCATAAACTGTAAGATATGAAACTGTTAGTCATAAACAGGAAGTGTGTTGACACAGTTTCACAAACCAATCAACACCCACTTTTCAGTACAAATCTCTGAGGAGCAACACTGCTGATTGGATGTCGCCTTTTAGTGTGTGTGTGTGTGTGTGTGTGTCTGTGTGTGTGTGTGACGATGATGAGTGGCAGCAGTTCTCCTGTGGCAGGGGTCAGGGCCCTGCTTGTCAACACAACTCAGCAATTAGCTTTGACTCGCGGGCAACAACTCACTCAACACAACGTCCAACAGGAACAACATGGAGTCCAGAGGGAGCGTCCGTCCATCGAGGCTCCGCCCACCACGCTCATCACGTTCACTGTCATCCGTTAACGAAAAGAAGAACTGGTGATCAGCTTCGTTACTTCTCAGAAACATAGGGACAAATTGGAAATGAGGGTTTTCTCCTTTGGGATGTTTGTGAAATCTTTCACTGTCGTCAGATCGGCTCAGGATCTCGAGGCTGGAACCCGGACCCGGAGCTCCCCCCAGCCGAACTGATTACAACGCACTGCAACAGCATCCGCGTGGGCTGTGAGCGCACTCTGGGTCGGGGGGGTTCGTCTTCGCCGGGGTCCTCGGGGACGAGGCCAGGGGGAGTTTTGCTGACTCAGCGGTTTCTTGGCTGAGCTGAGCTTTAATGAGGGGAGCGAGGAGGACGGTCACACACAGGAAGTTATATTTACACGTATACCCATGAAACACACAATTACAGACCCACACAATCTGTGTATTTCCCAGGTGTCTCGCTGCTTTTCAGACATTTGGTGAAGTCCCTCATTGTCCTGACATGTTTCTAGAGGGGCTGTGAGAGCGCAGAGTCGGTTGCTCTGCAGAACTCAACTGTCAGCCCCTTTGTTAAAGTTCTCACGGATCCCAGGCAGCAGGGAAATGTCCAGAAAACCCACAGCAGGCGAGTCGATGGCATTTTTAACAAAGCTGGAAGAATACAGATGAAGATGTCGATTCGTAGAGAAGAGATTCGAGAGCTTGTGGTGAAAAGTCAATGAGCGTGAACAAAAATGACTGGACCCGATTTCCCAGAGTTCATATCTTGAAAACAGCTTTAAACTTGTACACACTTAAGCAAATGCACAAACACACGCACTCACATAACCTCCCTTTTCTTTCACACACTCTACACACAGACATACACACTTTCTACACAACAACTCCCCCCCACCCCTCTGCCCCTTGACCCTTTATTATTCCCATTACTGTGTGAGCAGATTAGCCCCGGGCTGCTGTGGCTTCTAATTTGAGGTAAATGTGGGCACATTTATGTAGAGGGACTAATGGGAGAAATGAGTGTTGCGGTCTGTAAGTGTGTTAATGTGTGTGTGTGTGTGTGTGTGTGTGTTAATGTGTGTGTGTGTGTGTGTGTGTGTGTGTGTGTGTGTGTGCGCCCTCGAGAGTTCCTCTCACCAGGGAGCCTGTCCAGTGTGCTATAAAGCTCCACAGCTCTCAGACTAAGTATTGCAGAAATGAAGGTTTAATGTGCTGGAAAGCGGGTGGTAGGATTTGAATGGTGTGTGTGTGTGTGTGTTTTAATGGATTGTGTGGGTGTCTTTAAATGTAACTGTGTGTGTGCGTGTGCTGATGCATCTCTTTCTATTCAACCATTTGTGTGAAGGTTGCGTCTAACGAAGCTTCATGAGAGCAAATGGCCTCAAAGTTAGTTCTTTTCTTCAGGAGTTTGAAGAAGCTGTTAAGAAGCATTCACATAACTTTGGAATGGTAAACGTAGAACAATATAAATGTGCACGTTAAAAAATAGGCCTTAAATCTGAATTCTGTGTCACATGGGTTTGTTTGGATTGGTATTCCTAAGAGTCTGCTGATGAAGCTGTAGTCCTGAGCTGAGCTTCCACCGTCCATTTTTATTCATCTCAATCTTCAGATCTGTGAACCGTGCGTTTCCCCATGTGGCCTCTTCTCAAGATGAATATATATCTGCGTTGGGGGGGAAAGTGAAATTGATGAACCTTCTGTTGAGTTTCACAAGCTCGGCCAGGACGGAGCAAACGAAGCCAGATGAGGAGCAGTGACTTCCTGAAGATGTTCGAGCTGCACAACATCTCCATCAGCTTTTAATGTGGATGAGATGCTGCGGACGGGGGGGTGGGGGGGAACTCATCTCACTGCACTGGAGCCTCCACATCAGATCTCACCTTTGGGGAGAGCTGGATCACATCCTCTGAATTTGGCAAAATGCTGAACGGGCTCTTCGTTTTCTCCTCGGCTGACTGAAACCAGCTGAACACACTCTCAGGCCCTGGGGGGGGGGGAGGGGGGGGCACAGTGGGACAACACGAATCTCATCTATAATCTAATAAAGGGAGGCGGCAGAGCCTGGATTTAATCAGATCTCTGAGGGAGAAGAGCTTTCAGCTCCAGATCTGGAGCGAGGAGACACCCTGAGTAGAGAGGGGATCTGATTGGACGTAATGAGCACCTCGGGCTCGGGCTCTAAACCCACTCGGTGTTCTCCGGCACGATGTGTGGTCCTGGTGTGTTAGAGCTGGAGCGGGCGACCATGTGTTGTGCACCAGGATTTAATTAACTCTCAGTGATTATCAGAGACTGGAGCAGGTTGGACCACCAGTCCTGGTCTGTGGGTGTTGATGTGTTCACTGAGTCACATGTTGTGTTGTTTCACTGGTTCTTATTGATCCAGGTCTTCATTGAGTTAATTTCTGCTGGTCCAAATATCCTTACAGGATTTCTCAATAACGTCTTTAAATCTGTTACACAAGTTCAGTTGGACTAAAGGATGAAATTGATGGATTTTGGTTGTGAAAGGTCAAAGTTCAAGGTCACATTGACCTTACAAAATAATTTTTTTGTCTGACAAATGTTCACTTGGTCTCTCATATGAATTGATTAGATTGTTGTGGGTCCAAGGTTTATGGTCAAGGTCATTGTGACCTTGAGGAACCTGTTTTGCCTCGTGAATGTATTATTTAAAGAGCAACTAGAGATAAACCTTTCAAATTAGATAGAAATCTTCACTTAGACTCAGATTTACTGATTTGAGTTTGGTGGTCAAAGGTCACAGTGGCCTCATGCAACATTTGTTGGTCTCTTGCGCATGAATTCTGATTCATTAATTAATTCTTTATCTTTAACACTTGTTTTAAAGAGATTGTATAAAAGTCTCTGTGGATTTAAGTCTCTTTTGTCTGAAATACAGTTTGAGAAACCTTCTTGTCTTTCCTCTGTTTTTATGTCGTTCATTTAACCTTCAGCTCTTCTCTCTTATTTCTTCCCATCTTTTGTTCCTGGTTTTTATTTCTCTCTTTATCTTTTACATTACATTACATGTCATTTAGCTGACGCTTTTATCCAAAGCGACTTACATTTTTTAGAACACTCATCATTTTTTTTTTTATGAGGGGCCATCTAGGGGTTCAGTATCTTGCCAAGGACACTTAGGCATGCAGATGGGATAGAGTGGGATTCGAACCGGCAACCTTCTTGTTGCAGAGCACCCGCTCTATCCCCTAGGCCACGCTCTCCCATCTTCGTGATTTAAATTGTCTAATTATTCTACATTATTCCAACATATGTTTAGATTGGTATGAATTCAATCAGCTTCCCTATTCTTGTTTCTGTGGATATTGAGCGATTCATCCTCTTGAAAACCTGAAGTTTCATGTCGCCTCTCTCCCCTCCCCTGTTCTCCCTTCCTCCTGCAGTTGATAGCGGTGTACGAGGAGCAGGAGCCCCATCATGGAGGTGACGGCACCAGCGCCAGCTCCACAGGGACCCAGAGCCCCGACCTGTTCGCGGCCGACCTCAGCGCCGGCAGCGGAGCCTCGGCCTTCCAGCCGTACCAGGCGGCCAGCGAGATCGAAGTGACGCCCTCCGCCCTGCGCACAAGTGAGTCTGAACTCCACAAGCTGGATAGAGGGACCATTATCTAAAGATTCTCTCTGCAAAACTCAAACATTTACCTAACACATTCATAATTGAGTCCATTCCTCTTACATCTGTCGTTGTCATCGGCATCAAATGTCACCGCCTGCAGCAAACCCAACAAACGACCTCACGGTGGGCCGGCGGTAGCGTGGCCCCGTCCATCAATTCTGTTAATTGGACAGGAGGCCCCGGCACAGATAGCCGCTTGATCCCGGCCAACGTGACTAATCTGTTCTCTTCGCTGCCTCCTAAATCAAAAGTGACGCTGAGCCCGTCCACCTCCAAGTGGCTTCTGCTGCGGCTATCACAGCGAGTTTGGGAAAGTGACGGGCGTCGGTGATTTGTCCCGTTTGGAAATCGAGGAATCGAACGCGTGGCCTCTTTGGTCTGAAACGCTCTTCCTCTGTTTCTCTGGATCTGTGACAATTAAAGCACTGAGAGTAAAGGTGACTACAAGCAGAGGTCTCTCAGGTGGAGTGGGAGCGGCCCTCTGGCAGAGCGGTGAAAACATAAAGTCCTTTTGAGACGTGCAGAATGAATGTTAAAGAACTGGTTCGATGATCAATGTGTTATTTAAAGCATTGTGTCTTGTGCCCGAATTTTACTTTTCACATTTGCCGTGGATATTGACTTTGCCAGCGAGCTCTTTCTATGCATCTTCATTATTCTTCGTCTTCATAAATCTTCTTATGGATTTTTTTCCGGAGCTTCACCAGCAGCAGCTCTGAACTTTAGTTTCTTCTTCGTTTTTACCTTTTTGATTGATAAAGTAAATTCCCTTTATTTGATGGTTGAATCAAACTTACTTTATACTTGAGTTGAGCATATAAAAACATTTTTTTATGTAAAATATAAATGCAAATACAAATGTTTTCTGAAATCTGGAGATATGTCTGTGAAAGGCTCATATCGGTAGATTGTTATCAGTGAAACACTAAATCAAGCGGACTGAAGAAAAGCTAAATACACACACACACACACACACACACACACACACACACACACACACACACACACTCCATTGCACTAAATAAAAGTCAGAAACAAACATTCTTTAATTAGGCTCTTTAATTAGCACTAAAATACCACTGGTTGGAGGAGGGCTGAGCTACTAATGACCTGTATACTGGATTTGATTGGCATTGCCACCACCAAAATATACTTCTGTCTCTCACTCACACACACACACACACACACTCACACACACACTGAGTGAGCAGGGTCACTCCAGTCCTAATTGGATTCCTAGATGAGAATTTGCAGTGAGAAATGAAAATCTCAGGGAATAATCACACCTGCCAGTTACGTCCAATTTACCCGTCTCCATAATAAATTCTAACCCGGCTTAATTGACGACAGCGAATCTCATCAGATGAATTTTAATGGGTTTTAAGAGAAATGTCTGACATGGAAGAGAAGGAGTTTTGATTAATATCTTTCTCCAGGAGCGTCCTAATGAGAAGAGCTTTCATCACTGATTCATGATGGACTCGTGGGTCTTTGCCAGTTTCCTTGTTAGACCCACGGACTCAAAAGAAACGTGATTAGGCTTATTAGACAGAGAGCTGAGAGTGAAATGCACAAAGTGACTGATGGTGCTTTCTTGGCTTCGCTAAAGTCAGAACTGTGCAGATGAGAGGATGCAGATTAAAGGACGCTGCTGGTGGACATGAGGGACTTTCAGATGGAAGCACGAGAAGTTGAGATTTCAAAAGGGAATAATTACTACCAGAGAAAAAGTCAAAATTGAAGTTGATGAATTTTTCTTTAATCTTTAAATCGAAAAATATAAATTCAGTTTGTACGACTCTGTTATCCAAGGAGCAAATATCAATACTGCTCCTTAAAATGTATAATATAAATGTCTCCAAATTGATGAAGGCTGAAATAAACTTTAAAAACTCACATTTACGAGTCAAGCGTCTTACTGAGATGCTGTCCATGCAACTTCTATTGTAAGTCAAAATCATGACTATTGCATAAACAGAAATATTAAATTAATTTTAATTATATTACATTTTTTTACTCTGTATACGTCCCTTCTACCAACATGGAGGACACAGGGTTTATGACCTATTCTGCAGCCAACCACCAGGAGGCGGTCAATGATTTTGCGTTACTTTTGTCGTCCAGCTGTGCAGAGGTCCTGTCCTCCTGCAGCCGCACACAGCACATAATAGAACACAGTGTAAATAGAATTAGCGAATGGTGCGGGGTCGAACTCATCGCCTCAGTTCAGCTGAAAGGCCGGGGTCCCATGCCCCAGTGCCTCCTGGGAGCTGGAGTTGTGTAAGTGGGGCTGAGACCTGTCGGCATCAGGCTGCACCCCGTCCACTCCTGAACTCCGTCTCCCAGAACGCAGCTGCCTCCCACAGCTCCCAGCAGGTCAGGTCCCACGCTCTGGGTGACCCAGTAACATCAGTCAGCACATGAGTGTACTGTACACACACACAAACACACACACACACACATTTCCAGATTCTCATCAAATACTGCTGCTGTTGGCTCGGTTGTATTATTTCCCAACACAAACACTTCTTCTAAACAAACCCACACACACACACACTTTCCAAACACACAGAGCCACGTCCGTTTTTTTCTACACAATATTGTTGTGTTAAGTATTTGTGTTCAAATACGCACAAACAAACCCCAGTGTGTAGCAGAGAATACACATTCACAGGGACACACACACACACAGATGGAAACACTTAATCTTGTCATGCACTTACTCTCATAATACACAAACTCAAGTAAGTGTTGACTCAGACACACACTCCTCTCTTTGGACGGATCATAGAATTTCTTGCACAAACAGGCACACACACATGCACAAACACACAAACACAGAAACCAGACAGTGAGTAAACCTCCTGGAAGAGAACATGGGAACATGACACTTGGCGTTGTCGTCTGATGAAGACGCTCCAGCTCCAAACATTTTGGTTTACACTCAGTATCTCTGGTGTGTGTCTGCTGGCGGCTCCCGGGAGATTTAAAGTCACAATGTGTGTGTGTGTGTGTCTGTCTTGTGTACGAGTGCACAGGGTTTGTGCGCGTTGCCCTTGCCAGAGCTGCATTTGGACCTCGGCCCACTTCCCACGCACCGTGACTTTAGCACCGAGTGAAGAGTCTTAATGGAAGTGTCCACTGGTGTCTCTCAACAGACTGGTCCACTGGTCCACTGGTGCTGGTGTCTCTCAACAGACTGGTCCACTGGTCCACTGGTCCACTGGTGCTGGTGTCTCTCAACAGACTGGTCCACTGGTGCTGGTGTCTCTCAACAGACTGGTCCACTGGTGCTGGTGTCTCTCAACAGACTGGTCTACTGGAGCTGTTGTTCCCACACAGTGGAGCCGCCCGATTAGAACCTTCACTGATAAACGTGATTAATCCACAAAGGGACGATAATGGAGCCTCGATGATTAACTGCCTTTATTAACCAACTTGTTGTTTGAGGAACACAATTATTTTTGTGCGTTTTCCCATCGATCATCCCCACAACACAATATGAAGTCCCTGTTGTGTGTCTTATCAGCTCCAGCGATGTGCCACCTTCCTTCAAACGAGTAGAACAAATCATGCAGTGATAGAAATGTATCGCCCAGAGAGAAAGAGAAAGCAGATTTCACTTGTCTTCACCTCCGTCCCCTCGTCTTCCCTGTCCCTCAGACATGCCGCTGCACGTCCGGCGCAGCAGCGACCCGGCCCTGCTGACCATCAACGGGCCGTTCGGCGGCGGCGGCGAGGTGCGGGTCCAGACCGAAGACCCGCCCTCGAGGAAGAACCCGACCCGCTGGTCCACCACCGCCGGCTTCCTGAAGGTTCGACACGCGTCCGGCACCAACAGCCTGGAGAGGAAGGTGAGAGGCCAGGAGGCGAGCACGGACATCTTCTAGATTTATGAATTTCACTGTTGACCTTTTTCCAGATACTTGTGTTTAATCAATAATAAACTGTGGAACTCTCTTGTCTGCTCAGGGTAAAGTCACGGACACGTACCGCAGTCTGCCGCGGGACGCAGGGACGTGGGCCAATCAGAGGGAGTTCCAGAGGGAGACGGCCCGGTCGTCGCTCAGTGCCAATCATCCCATGGTGGACCGCTGGTTGGAGAGACAGGAGCAGGTAAAGATTCACCAACACTTCTAATGCTGGGTTTGAAACTGGATGAATTCAGTGACCGAACGTGAAAATCATTTAAATATTTTTGTGCGAACCTGGTGTCCGACAGCACAGGAGAGCTCACAGAGAATAAAGAGGACAAATTAAACAAATCTCCCTTTTAGTCCCAACTGTCACATTTCATTTATTCAGAAAAGCAACATCGTTAAATACAAATGACGTCTTCAGTCTGGCTCGAAACACGGGATTGTGTTTATAGGGTCAATAAAGGGCGATGACATGTCACAGAAGATGAAATTACACGTTTCCTCGAACCCACCAGACGTCAGAGTCAAGAAAAACAAGTTTCTCTCCTTCCTGTCATTTTGACGACATCGTTAGAAAACACCGATGCTCACTCCATCCATCTCCTGAACTCTGAGTGTGGACGGGAAGCGAACACATGATCCCTTCGACTGTCCGGAGATTTACAGCCGCTCTCACTCGACCCGTCAGGCCCGACCCGGTTCCATCACCCCCCCTCAGCCTGGAGGTTACAGCACAAATCCCCAACGACACACGAGGGGGAGACGTGATCTAACGTTGATATATTAAATAACATTAGTCACATGGAGCACATGTGGTTCTGTTTAAGTTGACACGTGGAACGCTGCCCGGCTCCTCTCCGCACCTCCGACACGATTCTGTTGCGGCTCAGCTTGTGTTACGAAGTCAGAAGTGTTTATTCAGGATATCAGGATTTTAAGAAAAGAAAATGTGGATCAGCAAAAGTTAAATAAACACGAAGCGCTGGTGTGGAGTCGGGGTCAGGCGTCAGGCGCCTCTTCTGATTGGCTGCTGGGTGTGTGTTCGGGGCTGCTCTCCACTTTGAACAGAGAGGCAGTAACTCTTCATTTTGTGCTTTTGTGTTTCCATGTAACGTGGAATATTTGTCTACATTCAACATATTTCGTTGTGTTTTCTTTTTATGGTTAACGTGTAAAATATGAAGAACATGTTTCCTTCAAGGCAGGATTGTGTATTCAGTATTAATGAACCACACACACATGCACACAGACTCACACACACACACACCCTCATGCCTGTTCTCTACCATCTTTTCATTCTGCTGACAGCCCTCACAGTGATCAGCCTGTGCGGCCTTGTGCTCTGTGTTTTAATGTTCTCTCCGAGTGATAGTGAAGGACTCCTTGTTGACGTGAGATGTTTACAGAAAGGAACTGTGCAAACTGTGAATGTGGAACAACAGGAGCACGTCCAGAGCGGTCAGGGGAGCTCTGTGTAGAGCAGCAGGAGGAGGAGGAAGGACATGACGTTTATGTCCTGCAGTAAAGACATCTTATCTCCAGAAGCTCACGTAACTCGCCCGACTTTTGAAGTTGACGCCTTCTTCTGCTTCCTCTACGTGTTCGGCTCCTCTCTCTTTCATCCTGAAATATCCGTCATGTCTTGGAGACTCGCTGGGTCGGAAGGAAAAGGTCCAGTTCATGTCCGAAGCATCTCACCCGTTTGTTCCCTCACATGCAGGAACCTGTCTGGACTCCAGTTAATGTCTGATATAGACTTCCTGTGCAAACCCGACTGAGCCGATTGGAAACTCAGCCCGACTCGAAGCAGACTGGAATTCTGGGTTTTGGGTCCAAACCCAAACCCGGGCCAGATATTTTTCACTCTTTTGGAAACATGCATGATTACAAACAGTCAGCCAAATTGACATACCCCAATGACCGGGCCGGGTGTCCCAGATGTTGTGATTTTGTGGGTCTTTGCCTGCAGATGTGGCTGCACCGAAGAGGACCCAGTTAAATCAAGGTTAAGGAACTGATCCAGGTTACGTGATCATATATAATGTCAACTTTATGCTTATCAGTAACACACACACACACACATACACACACTCATGGGCTGTTGTCTTTGGCGAGTGTTGTGAACAGAATCAGTTTCTCTCACTGTTTCATGTCACGTGGATTTCAGCAGCGTTTTAACTTCCAGCCGGTTCCGAGACAGATTTTGCAACTCGGCCACGTGATGAACAAAGTCCGGTTTGGTTCCGGGCCTGATAATCCAATTTAAAAAAAAAACCAAACAGATGAAATCCATCATGAATAATCAAGACAGCAGAAGTCTATTAGTGAACCTCGTAGGCTGTGGCCTGTTATTGTTTGAGTGTGTTTTTGAGAGCGCGTGATGATTACTCTCCTTTATCTTCCTCTGCTGTTGTAATGACCAAATAACCTCGGCTCTAATTCCTCTGCTGTCGTGTGATTTACCGCAAACAGGCAAAGTTTTATTCATAAGCACAATCCATTTCAGGGAAAGTGTAATTTAATTCAGGGAGAAGAAAACAACATTAAAACTGTGGGAGCAGAAGCACTTGAAACAATAACACACCGGTGTGGGTTTGATTTTCAAACCATTATCAGGAGGAGGAAGAGATTACGGATCAACAGCAAATACACAACGTGTGTGTGTGTCTGTGTGTGTGTGTCTATGTGTGTGTGTTCTTCACTTTCAGTAAATGGCAGCAACATAATGCCAAATGGCTTCAAACTGCAAGTTGCTTTATAAATGCTGAGGGTGTGTGTCATGTTTTATTTGTTGATCTTTGCATCATTAGAGTTAGAAATCAAATTAAATTCTTAGAAGTTTAATTCTTTCGCCCTGCAAAACTAAAAGAGTAGAAAATACACTGCAAATAAAATACGGCAACATATGAATGAAATACATCAACTGGTCAATATTCATGTTTAGCATTAAGCCATAACGCTGCCACACTGTCAGAGTAGTATTTCTAAATTGTGATTATAGATAGTATTTATTCCATTCTTCTTATTCTGCTTCTGTGTCAAATTGAATTTTTCCAAACAATGAAGCTTAATTTGATCTTTAATGTTGAATTGAACAAAAACAAACTGTGACTCAGACCTGGAAACGATCTGAAGCTGTGGTTGTCCAACACGTTTCTGTGAATCGCTCGGAGCAGAACGGGCGACTCACAGAAGAGACACATTTTCATTAGGCTCTGTTTGATTCTGGAGCATTTCATGCATTTTTAATTTTCCATAAAGCGTCTCCACACTTTGTGAACTCGCTGTAACAGTTAATTACAGACTCTGCTGCTATGACACATTAGTCTGCGGAGCCATTTTCCAGCCAGTGTATTAAAACCTCTGTTAAGAATATAAGATAGAAAACGCCACTGAAGAGTCGCAGGGCAGGAAAAGAATGAGCTGTGATTTCATTAGAGGAGAAGAAGACAAATTCAGAAGAAGCAATTTCCCCTCGACTTGGTTCCATCTCGTCCGACTGGAGCGAACAACCTGAGACAGAGGAGACGGAATATCAGCTCCGAGCGTCACCTGGTGATGGAGGCTCACCTACTTCTGAGGAGAGTTTGGCGTCTCCTCAGAGGAAATAGAGACGAAGGAGTAGAGGCTAGGACGTAGAGGTGAAGGAGTAGAGATGAGGAAGTAGAGGTGAAGGAGTAGATTAGAGGGCGTAGAGGCTAGGGCGTAGAGAAGATGGCGTAGAGGCGAGGACGTAGAGGCGAGGGCGTAGAGAAGATGGCGTAGAGGCGAGGACGTAGAGGCGAGGGAGTAGAGATGAGGAAATAGAGGTGAGGGCGTAGGGACGAGGGCGTAGAGGCGAGGGCGTAGAGACAAGGACGTAGAGCAGAGGGCGTCGCTCTGTGGCCGGTGACTTTGCCGGCAGCATCACCGGCGGCTCAGGAGAAATTGATCTGAGATAGTTTTGAGCTGTGTTCACAAGCCCCCCCCCCCCCCCCCCCCCCCCCTACACACACACACACACACACACACACACACACACACTCCTTTTGGCAAAATGTATGGGGGTCGCCATGGCAACAGTGAGCTGTCAGTCGAGTGTGTGTTAATGAGGGGGGGGCTGGATGTGCTGAAGCTTTGCACTGCTGCCTGTGTGTGTGTGTGTGTTTGTGTCTGTGTGTGAGTGTGTGTCTGTGTGTGTCTGTGAGTCACGAGGGCAGTTGGTGAATCTGCATGTGTGTGATTGATTGTGTGTGTTCACGTGTCGATCCATTAACGTGTCTGTGGCACACGAGCACGTTGCGTTTGTGAGTGTGTGTCCGTTGTGTGTCAGTCGGCCGCAGACGTGCAAATCAACCAATTAAGAAGAAAAGCCAGAAGCTGCTGAGCTGCCTTCAGTGTGGACAGCTGCACACAACACACAGACACACACACACACACACACACAACCTGTGCGCTGGCTGGGTCAGTCATCATCTCTGAGGGGAGAGCTAGTGTGTTGTGGAGGGTGTGTGGTTGTGTGTCTGTTGTCTTCCATGTGTTTTGTTTGGGATGAGTGTGTGTGTTTTTGTGTAGTGTGTGTTTGTGTCTCTCTTATTAAATATCACATCTCTCTGTGAGTGTGTTTGTCACTGGGCAGTGAAAACCACCAATTTGCTCCAAACGTTGGTTCGTCTGACAGGAGGCTGACACACAACCTCAACACAACCTCAACACAACCTCAACACAACCTCAACACAACCTCGACAGCAGATTCTAAATTACAATGATATTTGTTTTTCACCGATTTTTTTTTTTTTTCCCCAAAAATATTTTTGGTAGTTTCAACATTTGGCTCCTTGAACGTTCACTTGGTTCCTTCTCCACTGGAGGTGAGGTCGTCTCCTGAGGTCGGTCCATGACACCTGGAGACACACACTGTGAACAAAGATGGAGGACGTCATTTAGATCGCCCCCTGGTGGCTGGCTACAGTATAGGTCGTGAACCCTGCCTCCTTCATGTTGGTGGATGGGACATCACGTGTTAACTGTTCAGGATAAAGCAACTTGATGCTCTAAACCAGGGTGAAACCTCTTGATTGACAGCTGATCCTGCCTCGTGATTGGTCCACGACTCCTCACCGTTATCACCACTGGGTTCACATCCCACAAACCACAACTTTTAATGGGAATAAATAACAATTATTTCCCCCAGTCGGCACTCTTCATGTTCACTAATCAAACTGGGATTCTATGGTGCTGGTAATGATGTCTTACTGGAGGTCAGGGGCGCGTTGTTATTATTTTTACACTGTTAGCATCCAGTGTGTAATTCAGTGTGACACTGTGTGTGTCAGTTGTGTGTCGCTGCGGTTGTGTGTCCTCAGCCATTACACTGCTGAGGGGCCGAGTTATCATTCATGGTGGGAAGGAAGCTTCACACAACTCACTGGGGATGTTGTTAGTTACACAGACGTATGAAGGAGGATCTGCACATGCACTCAAACTCGCACACAGACACACACATGTGCATACCTGGCGCAGGAATGTTCACACACAGCAGGAGACGCACAACGCCATGCTGGTTTGATAAAACGTGTATATGTCAAACTGGGACAAATGAACAAGCCATACACAGGTTTACACACTTAAACACACCACAGGAGGTCATTAACTCACACACGTACACACCTTTTTCATGCACACACTGCATATCAGTGTGCTTAGACCAAAGTGCACACACATACACACACATACGTGCAAAATAATAACACAATTACACCTTAAGCGTATGCACCAAAACAAATCTTTTAACCATGTATCCCCACACACACATCCTGCCTAACAAGCCTCCGTGCAGTGTGTGTGTGTGTATGTGTGTGTATGTGTGTGTCCCTCAGGTGCACAGTGAACCTTTAGCAGGATAAATCATGCAAACCTGAGCTGTACACTCATAAATCACCTCAGACCAAGTTGGTGTGTCTGTTCATATGTGCATAATGTGCACTGAAACCTGCATGTTCCACTTTGTGTGTGTGTGCGTGTGTGTGTGTGTGTCTGTGTGTCTTTCAATGAGACGGATGAAAGTGAAACATCACCATCTTTTCAAAGCAGCAGGATCAGTGTGTGTGAGTTTGTGTGTGTCTGTTCAAGCATGTCCTCCGGGTTCTACACACTCTGTGAGTGTGGTGTGAATGTGTGCACATATATATAACCTCAGGTGTGTATTTGTGTTTGCAGATGTGTGAATCTGCAGTGAACTTTACTTCTCTGTCTTTTCTTTTCCTCACCATCACTCTCTCTCCCCTCTCCTCCTCCGTTGATCCTCCTCTTCTCCTCCTCTTCTCCTCCTCTGCTCCTCACATCACCTCCTGGCATCGTCTCCTCTTATTTCTATCTCCGTCCCTCTCCCTCGTTCGCTCCTCGTCGCCTTTTGATCTGGTGGTTTTGAAACGACAGAGAGCTGTGGGAGCCCAGTTCCCTTCCAGCTGGGAGGGACAGGGAGATGGGGGGGGAGATGAAAGAAGCAGCTCCCCCCCACCTCCCAGAATCCTGAGGGTTTAGAGTGTCCCCCGAGGGGATCTTCACCTCGGGCTACAACCTGCCATCTCTCACTCACACACACACACACACACACACACACACACACACACACACACACACACACACACATACGCACATATTTGCTGTTCATCACCTGCTACCCAAAAACTAATTATACCAAAAATAGATCTGATCAGGTTGGACCCAGATGGTGGCTCCTTCTCAAATGAAATCCACCTGTTGAAAGACACACACACACAGACACACACATACTCACACTAACACAGACACACACAGAAATCAAAGATAGGGATCTCAGTTGTGTAAACTGCGCCGCGCTCCAAAGGTTTATCTCCAGCACGAGGACAATGGAGGAGAGACGGAGACGTTGGCAGATGAAAGGAGACGGAGGAGGTGGAGGAGAGAGACGAGTCTGTAGGACGATCAAAGACGGACGGATGAGAACGACATCGGCAGCTGTCGGCTGTCATCAGAGGAGGATCAGGAGGATGTGGAAGAAGAGGGATGGAGCTGATTATTGAGACCTGCTCAGACAAGCTTCTTTTAGAGAAAGATCCGAACCTCTGAAGTTCTACCTGAAGCTCCAGAAGCCGTTCAGGCCCCGGAATCAATCTATGTGATTAGATATCGGTTACGTCTTTTATTCTCGTTTAGAAAAGAGCTGGTGGAGAGTTGTGTGTTTTTGGATCATGTTCTCGATCATGTGCATCATCTTGTGTTTGTGCAGATTAGGGTTCAGTTGATTAAATATACATTAATAGACAGATATATAAATTAACCCCATAGTCCTGGTGAAGTGACTTCTCTCTCACAGGCCACACACACACCCTGTACTTTAGACAATGGGCTAGGCACATTCTGGAGTTGTGTAAATAAAGTCTCTGGTGAATCTCAGCTGTTTTTGGAACGTCAGCTGTTTTTATTCCCAGTTTACTGGTCCAGTGAAACTCCAGTGTCACTGGTTGTGGTGGTGGATAAACAGCTCTGGAGGTTTTCTGCTGAAGGTGCAGCTGCAGCAGAGCTCTGCCGCAGGAAGTGGAGAGAAGATGGAGGGGGAGACTTTCTGTGTTTCCTCCCAGACTCGTTTACCGACGCTCTTCCTCTCAGCAGCAGCCATTACACTGGGAGTCAGAATAATGGCCTTCAATCTGACAACTCTACCTCTGTGTGTGTGTGTGTGTGTGTGTTTGTGTGTCACCATTATCCGCGGCTCCCTTCCTCTCAGATGGGTTATTTGGGTTAGGTTAGTTATGTTCCTCCACGGCAGCGGCTCCATTGGGAGTCTGGTTCTGGATAAACGGAGCTTCTCATAACAAGCTGTGTGCCCGGCGGTGCAGCCGGGTCTTTACTGGGACGCCACACTGAGTGACATCTCCACCGGATCCCAAACAACCGGGGAAAACTATTTTTAAAATCAGCCTCAGCAATTTAAAGATGGAGAAACTTCCTGGTTCTGTGTCGTCGGCTTCTTATAAAGCAGCAGGTTGAACTTTTCACTCGTTCAATATTTTTTTTAAACTTGAGACAAAAATCCTGAATTGCAGATTGTTGCTCTTTGTGTGGTTCGGTGCTGACGTGACGGAATCGCACATGAAAATAACCGACTCGCCCACTGACACCTCAGCTGTCAGTGGGTGGCTGTGACCGGGGGGGGGGGGTATTTCTGCTGAACTCGCCTGAAACGTATAAACTTATGTGTATAAATATTTTATGTGTTTGTAAAGGAAGTTACACGTCCAAGAAAAGATTAAGTCTCCGTACATTCCTCACTTTTCTGGATATTTCTCTTGAAAGAAATTCAGTTGTTGAAAATGAAGGTATAAATGAAGTTGAAACTTTCTTTTTATGGCTTTGAAAATCTAAATATACTTCAATGGACTCCGTGGAGGATGAATAATGGATGAATGGACGTCCAGTGAACTGAACTGATTGAAAAACCCTTTGAACAAGCGTTATGGTGACTCCTGGTCCTCAGTGTGAAGTGTCTTTTGTCCGTCCCGCTACCTGTCTCTACTTCATTCTCTTTGAGTCTCTCTGTCTGGTTGGTTTTTAGCTTTGTTTCATCCCCACGGTATAAACTGTGGAGGGATGAAGTGATCGGATCTCTCCATCTCTCCACACTCCACACATGTAATCTCTTTGTTTCTGGAGTTCATGGAACTTCACAGATCCGGTAGGGATATGGTGCCTTTTGGTATTTGGGTTTTCATGAGATAAATATTTCAACTTCAGGTGATATAATCAAATACGTGTCATCTCCTGATCATCTCTCCATCACATCCCTCACTTCATCTCCCCGGGGGGGGTTCTCCTGAAAGAGGAAAAGTTTCAGAAGCTCGTCTCACTAATCTGAGTTTGAGCTCTGTTCGTTTATTTCTATTTAATATCCGATGGAATCCAGTCGGCACACGTTGTCCCTCCTCGGTGCTGTGACTCAAACGCACCCAAACAAATGGCGTTCACACCTCCTGCGATTCCATTTCCAGCGACACAAGCCGAGCTCTCCGGGGGAATCAACTCCCTGAAATGTGAGTTTTGAAATTGCTTATGTTCCTGATGAGGCCTCCACCCATCGCCCCTATTATTTCAGAGGAAATTGCGAAACCAGTATAGCCGGGGCGATACCCGTCTACCCGCCGCATCTGCTCTCATTTAATTGGATGGCAGGAGTTGCAGTTGAATTAAGTGGATTGCTACGGTAATTCGGGAAGTGCTGGAAGTCTAATTCTGTTCACGGTGATATTGCAGCAGCTCTGCCGGCGCCGGCACATTTGGTTACGGGCACAAAACTTTTATCTGACTGAGCAGGACAAAAGGCGCGGGGGGGGGGGGGGTTATGTGGCATAAAATTGACGACTATGCAAAGTAAGTACTTAATTTCATGAAGTCACAATAGGTCAAACGTTATGGAGTGAAGCTGGACTGACAAATAAAACAATCATGTGGTTATTGGAATATCATTTTCATTAATAGCAATATATCAAAAGTCCAATATACATTGAGTTAGTGCTTCAGATGCTTCAGACTCAGCAGCAACAGTTAACTGATCACATTATTTATATTATATTGTCCAGCTCTAGATTCAATCTGAATCAAAGACCTAAATAACAAAGGAATAAGAAAATATTCTCCCATTAATAACTGTTAACCATAAGTTACACAACAACACAGGGCAGTTTTAATTTTCCAATGAACTTTCCACCAATTACATAATATATTTTCTTTTATACCCTCATACTTCTATATTTTTTTGTTTTACAATTGAATATTTATATTGTTTTATTTATTTCCTCGATACTTAAACCCCAAACTCTTCAATCGTTATTAAAATACAATACAGGAAAGTATTTTCACAAATATTAACCTCCAAAACTCTAGTAAATGATTAATGAACCACTGAATACTTGATCTATACTCAAATTTCTCCACCGACTCATCTTAAAATCCCCAGAACAACACAAAACACTAAAGAAACAAACAAACTGAAGGACACACAAAGACGCATCGTCCCCCCCCCTCCCTGTGGAAAAGCCCGATCAGCAGTCGGGATGATTTAAACTCTGATAACGTCTCCTCGGCTCGATGAGTCCCGGAGTTATTGACGACGCCCCCCCCCCCCCCCCCCCCCGTCCGTCTGGATCCCATTATCAAAGTGTCTTCGGAGGAGACTAATTGAATTAGCACCGGGTTGTGTAATTGAACGCTCGCTTTAAAAGATGCATTGTTGCCTCGCGCGGCTCCGAGTGTGGACATCCATCAAACGTGTGTGTGTCTGGACTGACTGCAGCGTTATCAGCTCATTAGATGCTGATGGCTTCACATACCAGTAGCAGCCGGATGCAGATTCCCCCTCAGAGATGGTTTCATCCCAACACCAGCATCAGTGCAGCGGCGTGACCCCGGTGACCCCACCGGATGAATAAGACATGGAAGGTCCCGAGCAGCCATGTTTGATCATTACCTTCTCCGACACGGGGAATTGTGTGTGGGTCCAGTTCACTGATTGTTTTTGTGGGATTGTGAAGATGGACTTTGTGAGAGGAGCCCACCTGGGGCCCTGTGTGTGTGTGTACTGGTTTTTAATATCTTTGTGAGGACCAGTTTACCAGACCCAAGGAGTGAGGGCATTTTGGGAAAGTCAGGACCGATTCTCCACGATAAGAATATGTTCAAAAAACACACTTTCATGAATAGATTTTGATTTAAATGATAATAATAAATAAGCAAAAAAGATCTTCTCAACTTACGACCACAGGACTCCTCCTCTGAGACCAATCAGAGGAGGAGTCTTCTTCACTTTGAGGGTTAAGACTTGACCCTAGGCCCTATCCAGGGACCCTTGCCTACCACAGTTTCTCATTTGAAATACACAACATTGCTGGCTTTCAATGCTAACATGTAAATACAAGTCAAGTACACAGGAAACCAACCAGATGAACACAAACCAGGTGACGTGATTTGATTGGTCGGCGCCGGCACTTGAGTTTAAACATCAGGGTCCGAGCAGAACTCTGCAGCCAATAAGGATCAGGAGGGAAAAACCCAGACACATCCACTTCCGATCAGCCTGATGTCCTTAGAGAGATAGAGTTACAAGTGTGTGTCTCTGTGTGTGTCGTCTCACCTCCTTGGAAATTGAACAGGTTTTTTCTGCTGCCTCTTCCTGAGAGAGGTCGCACACCCACTGACCCAGAACCTGTTTCAGGCTCTTTGTGTTTTTGCTTCTCTCGTCACTTATTTGATCCGTGAGCTGATATTTCTTCTTTTTGGTTTTATTTTTCCAAGTTTCCTCTTGAGTTTCTATCGATGCAGTTTGAAACCCCAACAATCAAAGTCTCACCTGTCATCTTCTGCCTCAGAGGATGTTTCCTACACAAAGAGATTTAAAACACACACATTTACAAAGATGGAGGAAGACGGTGTGTGGTGTCTTACTTGAGCTGGAACTCCGTCTCTTTCATCCCTCTCTCCGGTTTCCTCTGAGACCCAGATGGTTTGTCAGGTCTTCAGGTTAGAGGTCAGAGGTCGAGGCTAATTTATATTCTCTGGTTCAGTGTTTCATCCTGTTGAGAGCATATGGAGCTCTGCTTGAGAGGACGCGGATCCCAGTGATGGATGTGTGTGCATCTGGGTTCGAGTGTTATAGGAATTAAATTTTAAGTAAGAAATTAGGACTTTTTTTGTAAATACTCTTCTTATCATTACTTGAGTTTTTTTATCTTTTAAAGGTTTTTCTATTTTGTGTTTTTGATACAGATACGTCTGCGTCACAATTCTGTTATACACATCTAGCGGCTTGACATAGACATTTTAAGAAATATAAATATAATATATGAAAATACAGGTAAGGCAGCCAAACATCTAAAATGTAAAACATCATCAACTTAATAAGCCTGAAGTGATTTATAACTATTCAAAAACTATAAACTTGTCGAAAGTACCTGATAAAACACGGAGTAAATGAGACGTTATATCTTTGACAGCTGTCGGTGTGTAGAAGTACAACTTCCTCGTGTAAAGTTAAAACCATCCTGAGGGAGAACCCAGTGAAGGTTAGAACGTCCACCTGCTGTTTACTCTAAAACACATTTGCCAAGTTTTTCAAAGTGTGTGATTCTTCAGCTCGTGGTGTCGACTTGTTTGTGTGAAACTTTACGTGACGGGAGACGTTAGCACCTTTTGTGCCGACGCTTGTTCTGAACTTTGACGTCACTCAAAAACTTCAAGCATCAAACCGAGCGATGGAAAACTTTCCTCAGCGTAATGCTATCGATAATTCATCATTCATATTTAAACAGATTTGGATGTTTAAAAATTTAACGCCGACAAGATCCAAGTGCGATCACAGTGAAGAAAGTATAAATGTTTCTGGATTTGAAAATGTATGTAGACTTATTTCAGATTTACTCCATTTCACAATGTTTTCTTTTTGTCTCTGGAGAATTCTTTTGAACATCATTCCTGCAAACAGCGCTCCCTCCTCTTCCTCCTGTCCCTCCTCTTCCTCCTCTCTCTCCTGTCCCTCCTCTCCCTCCTCTCCCTCCTCTTCCTCCTCTTCCTACTCTTCCTCCTCTCCCTCCTGTTCCTCCTCTCCCTCCTCTTCCTCCTGTCCCTCATATCCCTCCTCTTCCTCCTCTTCCTCCTGTCCCTCCTCTTCCTCCTCTCCCTCCTCTTCCTCCTCTTCCTTCTCTTCCTCCTCTCCCTCCTCTTCCTCCTCTCCCTCCTATCCCTCCTATCCCTCCTCTCCTTCCTGTCCTTCCTGTCCCTCCTCTTCCTCCTCTCCTTCCTCTCCCTCCTCTCCCTCCTCTCCTTACTCTCCCTCCTCTTCCTCCTCTTCCTCCTGTCCCTCCTCTCCCTCCTCTCCTTACTCTCCTTACTCTCCCTCCTCTTCCTCCTGTCCCTCCTCTCCTTACTCTCCCTTCTCTTCATCCTCTTCCTCCTGTCCCTCCTCTTCCTCCTCTCCCTCCCCTCCCTCCTCTCCTTACTCTCCCTCCTCTTCATCCTCTTCCTCCTCTCCCTCCTCTCCTTGCTCTCCTTACTCTCCCTCCTCTTCATCCTCTTCCTCCTCTCCCTCCTCTCCCTCCTCTCCCTCCTCTTCTTCCTCTCCCTCCTCTCCCTCCTCTCCCTCCTCTCCCTCCTCCTCTTCCTCCCCCCCGCCTGGCGTGTCTGGGACGATGTGGTCAAAGTGGCAGGAAGGCACTGGGGCAGCACTTCATTAATGGTGCAGCGTTACTCCACTCTCTCTCTCTCTCTCTCTCTCTCTCTCTCTCTCTCTCTCTCTCTCTCTCTCTCTCTCTCTCTCTCTCTCTCTCTCTCGCCCGTACTCGGCTCAGACCACTTCATTTGGTCTGAGAGACAGAAAGGACAGGCCCCAGTGGATTCTCCCATTAATCTTTAATGAGCCCTCGGGCATGAAAGCCCCCCCGCCCGCCTCTTTCCCCAACATCCAGGAAACAAACAATGACTCGACTGGAAAACACGTCGGCCGCCCATCGTCCTACCTGCCTTCCCATTAACCCCCCACCCCCCCGACTCACCCCTGAATTATTAATGTGGCTCTCCGTCTCTCTGCTCGGCCCACTCCCAGCCACGGGGAGGGGCGACGCCTTGATGGTTTGGTTCGGAGTGTCTCCCGCCGGACTTCGGCTGGGTGGGGCAGCGGCGGGGGGGGGGGGGGGGGGGGGGGGGGGTGATGGAGCAAAGTGGACTCATTCAAACGGCTTCTAACAACAACTCGAGTGTTGTCGGTTGAGATGGTGACTGTCACAGGTTGAGGTGATGATAGAGTCATCTGTTCTTTCTGGGCTCGTGGTCGAGAGACGACTCTGAAACGTGAAGTCTCCAGAAAGGACAGAGCTGGAAGGACAGGGACTCGAGTGTCCTTGAAGCTCACCTGATGCTGACCCATGTGACGTGGCTTGTTTCTGTTGTTGAACAGGAAGTGACAAGTTCAGAAGCACAATTGGGAGAAAACCAATCACAGAATTAGATGTTTGCTAATTGTCTTCATCGTCTTATTTTAATCATCTGGTTCCGGAGTTGATTAGATGTTTATTAACCTTTCGGTCGCTGCTGCAATTACAAGTATTCAAAAACTGTAAATCGTGTCTTTACCACGCAGTTACTATTTATGATTCTGTCTGTTTTTGTTTAGATTTTAATTCCACCCTCATCATTAGCTCCAGTTTTTCTTCTTCATTATCTCCCACACACTCGTCTCTGTCTGGAATCAGAGGAGAGAGTCGTTGGTGGGTGGACGGGTTCTTCAGAGATTCTGTTCTGTGATGAGTTCTGATCTCATTTGCTCCGATAGCGACTCGTGAATAGTGTTAGAAGCGTTTCTGAGGCTCTTTGACTTGTTATTGTTTCTCTCTCTTTGCCTCTAGTGATTAATCGTCTATACATTCACGAGCAGAGGGTCTCTGCAGCAGCAGTAAATGAATCAGGGGCTTGCATCATATAGCCGAGCACATTTTTGGCAGCTTAGAAAAATACCTTATAGGAATGTTGTTTTGATATAAGTCCTCCGTCCTTGGAATTCAGTCCCGCTGTCCAGGGATGAGAAGAACATCTTTGGACAAACACACTCGTCTCTTCAACACATGTTTAACATTTCTGAGTTTAGTCTGGAGAACCAGACAGAACAATTTAATAAGGAGTATTAAATTGTGGAGGAATAATAAGTCCCCAGTACTTTTTGTCTCATCCACTTTATGTCCTTGTTGTTCTGTTGAATCTTTTGAATTTTGAATAAAGACTGGGGGAGTGAGGAGAAGAGGCTCAGCTTGACATTCTTAATTTCTATTATTTGGATTCCGTATATTTAAGGTATCCATAGGGTCTCCTTAGAACCGCACGTAACTCTTACTGTATATATTGTTGTTCAATATTGTTGTTGTTTTTAAATTGTTGTTTTTATATTGTTGTTTGTACAGTGCACCAACCACACCAAGGCAATTCCCTGAATGCGCAAATATACATGGCAATAAAAATTATTCTGCTTCTGATAATCTAAACTTGAGGCAATTAAAAAGTCTTAAATATGTTAGAACATTACTCACAACTATTATGTCTCACAACAATTGTTTTGATCCAAAAACCGGGCCGCACAACCAGAGACAGACACACACAACACTTGATGTGTTGTGTTTCATGTTTTCATTGTGACAGGCGATGCCTCTGAGCAGGAGCCGAGTGCGAAATTAAAAAAAGACGGCGCTCACAAGTCCTTGCACGCCGTTTCTCACACACACACACACACACACACACACACACACACACACACACACACACACACACACACACACACACATTGCCCAAAGTGTCATGGCAACCGTATGGCAGCCACGGTAACGGCGGGCTCATCTTCATACTGATGCCGGTTGCCGTGGCGGCCTCCCCTCTCCGGTGTCGCCCTGAAATTTTAATGACCTTCTTTCTCTCCTCTCTGCTCGCTCATGTGTGTACGTGTGTGTGTGTGTGTGTGTGTACATTTGTGTGTGTGTGTGTGTGTGTGTGTACGTTTGTGTGTGTACGTGTCATGAGTGTCGGTATTCAAACAGACACACACCAAGTGTCTGTAGTAAACACAAGACGAGAACAGAGGCGATGTAATTTTGAAGGGATTTTAAAGGGCATGTATTTTTACACCTGTGGCCGGCCTCCTCCTCCTCCTCCTCCTCCTCCTCCTCCTCCTCCTCCTCCTCCTCCTCCTCCTCCTCCGCTCGGCTCCTCCCGGCTTCACCAGGTCAGCCCCCCCCCCGACTCTTCTTTGGCTTGTGAACAGAGTTTGTGTTATAAAAGGTTTTGGGACTTTCACAGTGTCGACTAATAACAGGGAGTCGGGTAACGAGCCGGAGAACAAGTGGGCGTCTCATCCCGTGTGAAATGTGCCGTTGTTTAGTTTTTGGCCGAAGTTTTCTCTTTCTGATATTTGTCGTTATGTGTGTCTCACCTCACTCGTCCTCTGTTTGTGTTTCCGTTGAAGGAGGAGGACGCCACAGAAGAAGAAGAAAACGGACGCATCGACCCGGTTGGACGAGCCGACTCCTGCATGGACCACGCCCCCTTGAGGTCACTCGAGTAAGTCAGTCCCTCGTGGATCAGGATAAAGGATGTAAACTGTCACCTGCACTATGAGTTGAACCTCTCTCGTGTCTCTCTCTATAATCTCTAAGTGTTTTAACCGTAGATCTGCAGCTCTATAATCCTGGCGTTGCTCATTTACATATATCTCCTCCGCGGGAGCAGAAACGATCCTCGCCACCAGAGCTCCGCCCACACACTTACCCGTTCAACTCCTGTTATTAACAACTTGTTGCTTTGTTGTTGTGCTCTGTTGCATGCTTCCAGTTTAATATGCAGGTACGGTACTGTTATTATTCCTGTGATTTTCTCCTTTCTCTCGCTTGTCAACAAGGACCTGTTCTCCCCCCCGAGCTAATCACAGTCATTCTCTCAAAGCTGTGAAGTGATTTAGATTTGACGTCTTACAAATTGTTCCTGGGTTTATGTTTTTTCGACAGACTAAGTGAAGAACGCTGCCTCGGAAAAGCAAATAGCTGCAACTGTATTCTGTGCTTTTTTAAATCGACCCTCTATAAATCCCCATATGAGCGTATTAAAGATGTCCTGCAGTCCAAACGGCTCCACCGCACTTTCATCTGAGGAGCAGATAAAGATGGAATTAATGTTTTTCTCACTTTCATTAACCCTGTGTTGTTTTCCAGCTCTGCAGAGCGTCAACCATCTTTATCTGCTCGCAGATAAAAAAGCATATTATCCTGCACACGCTGAGAATCTCCCCAAAAATGTATTTGTTTACAAAAGTATTCGTCTTCATCGTGAACAGCACAACTCAAAGCAGAAGGAAAACACTCAAGGTTAAAACGAGGCTTAGGATCAGAGAGGAGCCGACGGCGGGTTGATGAGACATTAAACATTTATTTTCTCCAAACAGGAGGCGATGGTGTGTGTTGTTTTGTGGTTTGTGGTGAACGCTGGAGGTTTTCAGGGAAGAAGTCGATAAAGATCCTTTAAAAACATGATGTTTCAAAAGGAGACGATACGTTTTAAACACATTGAAAAGACGACGCAGGATTCTAGATCTTATTAAATCTATTTATTTGGTTTCCCATCAGAATTTAGTTTTTATCGACGTGCCTCCTTTCTCATCACCTCCTGTTATATATTTTCTAAAATGTGTGTGTGTGCATGTTTGATTTATTTGGACTGCTGTGTTTTATTTGCCCTTTTTGTTTGGCTCCTCCAGAACCTTTTAATTTCTTTATTTAAACCATTGTTGTTTTTTATCGTCTCTTTTTCTTTTCATCATCTCACTTCCTGTTTTTGTTTCTGCCCACATGGTGTCACCCCTCTCCTCCTCCTCCTCTCCTCCCCACCCCTCACCACCTCTCCATCCATCACCGTCCATCCCAGAGACATAATCAAACTGGTGGAGGTGTCAAACGACGGTGGGCCCCTGGGGATCCACGTGGTGCCTTTCAGTGGCAGGGACCGCAGGTAAAGACCCAGAGCCACAGAGCTGCTCAGACAGGCCCGAGGTGAAGGAGACTTTAGGAGAATTTATATTAAAACGTTAAATTTATGGGTCTAGAAACTAAAAAATCTGCTAAATTTCTTAATAAAAGGTAGAATCTTTGAAATTGTTATAGAAAACCTTTCTGTAAATATTTTCTCACACCAACACTACAATTTACAGCTTTCGCAATTTATTAAAAACAGTTATTAACACCGTGAGCAGCTGTGACATCCTGATGACATGTGTCCGTCAAACACAATCGTCCTCCTGCTCTAGAAGGTAATTCACATCAATCCTCAACTGACCAAGCATCAATAATTCACATGATGCTAGCGTGATATGGGTAAACCCCCCCCCCATAAGAAAAATAAAGTGATGTTACCATTTATTCTTTTAAATTCTGATATGTAATCGATACTATATTTGACTAAATTAGAATAAAATTTTGCCTTTTTGTTTCGAAGAAGGTGTAAATAATATTTTTAGCTTCTTAGCGACATCCGACTGCCCTCTATGTGAACATCAGCCAATTTCGGTACTACAACTTTTTTAGGAACTGGGCATTATCTCTGATTTTAATTAATCCAACGAGGTCATAGGTGGTTTTAAAATGTTTGTTCATGTATCTTCAAATTATCTATATTTCTGTTAATGTTTAGTTTTACACAGGAGCGGGTTAGTAGTACAAAAATACATTCTATTCTAGGAGTAGAGGTTTTGTTTTAACTTCATGCAGTTTATTCAAGTAAATATACTTCAATTTTACACTTTTAACTTTAGTTGGTTTCTCTGAGTATTCAAGTAGTAATTTGCCTCATTAAGCCGATGACTCATTTTAAGTAAATTTTTGTAAAATTGTGGTAAAAATGTAATTGTGTGCTAATTAGAGCTTAATTAGAGGATCTAGAAGAAAAAAGAAACGTGACAGATGTGTGCTGCATTACTTCAACACATACCGGACATTCCTCATGTCCTCATTCGCTCACACACTCACACACACAGACACACACACACACACACTCACACACACACACACAGACACAGACACACACTCACAGACACACATGGGTTGCATGCCAGCATCATGAAGCCATTTGCCAGTTTACAGTGATCCATCATACTTGTTTAGAGTTTGCAGGTGACCGTCATATTTCTCTGCAGCTGCTGTCACATCGGCTTTACACGCTTCAAAGCCTAAACTGAGCAGTGCACGCTATACACCCATGCACACATGTGTACATACATCACATCCAGACGCACACACACAGACACACACGCAGCCGGAAGAAAGCTGTGATGGAATTAGAGTACTTACACATCTGGTTTAAATATATATAACGACAGCAGCCTGAAGCTCAATCTACAGTAGTTGGGTTTTCAGCCCTGACATTTCATTCTTATTGTTGAACCAGTGCTCCCAGTACAAATCTAAAGTCGTGTTCTGCCTGAAGCACAGATCCGACTGCAGCTACACAAAAGTCCAGAGTTTCTTTATGTACGACTCCGCCACCTCCTCCGAGACCCACAAATATGATCAGTGACAAAAACTCACTGTCGCGCCTTTATTGAAAATCAAGATCATATCACTTTTCTCTCTGCCAGACTCAATCAGCCTAAAAGCACATTTATAATGCACTTTTCTTTTATTGGGGAAATGTCAGGTTGGGCGTTATCCCAAGATTAAGATGGCCGGCTTTCATCAGTGAAATAGCCCCCCCCACCCCTCCCGCGGCACAAATCGCATTGTGTCCTCGCCCCGATTCAATCAGCCGAATTGTCTCTGAACTTTTCCAACTGCTGAACTTCTCTGTAATCACATTCCCATTCATAGTGGATTATAAACCTGAGGACTGGGGGGGTATTAAACCCTCAAAATCAACACAATTTACCTGCTCGCACCACCTCACATCCAAAGCCCCCACGCACACAGACACACACACACACACACACACACTAGAGGACTCGATTAGGTTTCCTGCCCCGCTGTTGATTTTCTTGCTTCACACTCGGGTCTATAATCCGCAGAGCGTCTTTTCAGGTGGAGTCAGCCCCTCGCCGCGGTGCAGGGGGGGGGGTTTAAGCCAGTTTGCCACACCGGATTACAGGGCGACAACCGTTGCAGCTCAGTTGAAGTCGTACGGTGCGACAGAGCAGCGTGTTTGCGCCACCAGGCTGTACACGTTTGATGCCGCGTCTTTCTGTCGCTCTCGTTTGTTTTTGTTTTTTTTTTAATCTGAGGAAAAGGTGAAGGAGTTGTAGAGGTTAGAGAATTAACTCATGTAAAGCTTCAACCCCGACAGAAACCAGTGGACTTTCTGAATGGGTTGATTTCCTGTGAATAGATTCCACCCCCCCCCCCCCCGGCACACCCCACAATCCCCCGCACCCACCCTGCCTCTAATGCAGCCTGACACACATGTCAACTCCCACATGTGAACAGCAGGGGCAGCGATGAGGCAAAGACTGAAAACGCTCCTCGAATAGCCACCAGGAGTATTTGCAATCACATTTGCATATTAGTAGAAGAAATAATACATAAATAGTTCATAAATAAACTCAATAAAACCATTTTAATAATTCAGGTGAATCATTGAGGTATTTGACAGCAGAGTTACTATATCACAAGGTCATTTAATCCTTCCCACGACTCTAGACTGTAAATAAATATGCACGTGACGCATCCTAACGCCCACTATCTGAAAATGGAGCCAAAATGTCAATCACCGCCATCTTGTGAACTTTTAGCTTCACTTTTCAGGAGCCGTCAAGTCGTCCATCTTTATTTACAGTTTATGCAAATGGTTTAAAGTCTATAAACCAGTTTACTCCAGTTTACCCTGGGTGTGTTACAAGTGTGTTGAATGTCGGTCCAGTAGATAATGAGGTGTAGCCCCCAGGCTGCAGGAGCAGCAGCCACATTGAACCCGAGCACGTTGTCTCTTGTGTTGACATGAACCTCTCCACGTTTCAGGACTCTTGGCTTGTTGGTCAAGCGTCTGGAGCGGGGGGGCAAGGCCGAGGAGCAGGGCCTCTTCCAGGAGAACGACTGCATCGTCCGTATCAACAACGGAGACCTGAGAAACATCCGATTTGAACAGTAAGACAGCGGGAGCCACCTCTGAGCTCTGGATGGGCTCCAGACCTCCTCTCTCTCCTCTCACACCTCAACCTCTCCTCTCTCCTCCTTCTAACGCTCCTCTGCTCCTCGGCTCCTCCGCCACCTGTCACTGAGCAGAGCTAACCTCCCTGTTTCCCTCCTGTAGGTTGAGCCCTGTCTCGCTGAAGCAGCAGCCTCTGCAGTGCGCTCCTCTCCTCCCCCCCCCCCCCCCCCCCGTGTTCCAGTCACAGCTCCACTGGACTCCTATTGTACCCCCTCTCTGGTTCCATCCCTCGGGAGGGAGCTGGGTTCAGTCTCCTAACATTCACAGCTTCTGCTTTTCAGCCTTGTTGGTGTCTCGTGCTTTCATTCCCTGCTAAACCGAACCCTCCTGCTTACCCCCCCCCCCCATGATGCATGCCCTGTTGAATGTCACCTGCAGCGTCAGGAAGCCACTGATGCATACATCTGCCTGATCTGTTTTTCTCCACACAGCATAAAAGCATATTAAATACAAGTGTGTTCTCATGTGAACGGGTGGTGAAGAATTCATAATTCTACACAAGTAGAGGTCACGCATGTCACTCACTAAACAAACAGGGGGGGGGGGGATGCAATGATAATTTTTCATTTATCTTGTTTATCTTCACTAAGAAGTATTTCTATTACTCAGTACAATGGAAGTAAAGTAATAAAACTACCTCACACATAGTATAATATGTTTTCAAGAGTATTTTTTATAATTCTAATACTTGTCGGCTACTCGATCCGTCCTGAAATCGTGAATATGGCGAGACGTGACCATCAGGGAGGGTTATTAAAGTCTGGGAAAGAAAATCGACTTGGAATTTCACTATAGACGTCTCATGGGAGGGAGGGAGGCAGGGAGGGGGGGGGGTGGGTCTGAGTCATCGTTCAGGCGTATACGAGGGGCTATAGAAATTCCAGGGGCCCGACGTTCCCCCCCCCCCCCCCCCCCAATGTCCGCTCAGCTGTCAGGGAGCGAGGACAGGAGCCACAGAATGCTTTATTGAAACAGGTGGTGCTAACAAGACTCGGGCGTCACCGGGCGCTGACAGCCGACATCAGTTTCCATTCACACCCGACTCCACGAGCTCTCACAGCCAACAGGGTTTAAAAGAGGATTTCAGGCATTTCCCCCCCCGACAGATAGAAGTATCCTTCATCTGGAGCCAAACGAGGGATTATGTCTGGGAGGGGTTCGCTCTCGTTTCTTAGGAAAATGCCAGCGTTGGAAAATAAGTATTAATTAACATGTCAGAATGTTCAGGTGGGCGATAATGGATTTAGCACAGAGTGGAGTTTATGAGTGTGTGTGAGCGAGACGGGCGGTAGGGGGGGCGGAGTTAGTGCAGACAAGTATGAACGGTTATTATTTTTAACAGAGGCTCAGGAAGATATTTAGAATGTGACAGGTGGGGATATTTTTGGGGCCGATAACGATATTAGGAGGTAAAAAAAACTACTGAAAAAGACTCTCCTCGTGTCAAAGAAGGATAAATTAGGTATAAAAGTTTTATAAATAACTGTAAATAAAAGAAAACGCAAATACAAACCAAGTATTTAGAAGTTAAATGAAGAATAAAATGTTTTAATACTGGCAAACGTTATCAGATCTGTCTCTAGTAGGTCAGACTCTAATGGATTCTGTTCCTTCTCTTCCTCCAGAGCTCAGAACATGTTCCGTCAGGCCATGCGCTCTCCGCTCATCATGTTCCACGTGGTGCCGTCCTCCATGAAGACCCACTACGAGCAGATGTCCCTCACCGACAGGAACCCGGCCTTCTCCTCGGGTCGCTTCAGCCCCGACTCCGTGAGCGGCAGCACCGTGTGCGGCATCGACCACACGCCGCAGAGGATGTCCCGACACGGCTCCCAGACGCAACCGCACTCCCACCCGCACCCCCACCCCCACCCCCACCCGGAACAGAGCGACGGCTACCAAACGCTGACGCACCCGGCGGTGTCCGCGGCCAAGCCTCCGACGGGGCACACCCACTCGCCACAGCGGGGGCTGAACGCCACGCCGACGGGGGGGTACGCCAAAAAGGTCGGGAGGAGGCTCAACATCCAGCTGAAGAAAGGTCAGAGGTCCCAGTCCTGACTGGATTCATGACGTCATCTAGTTTTTGACGTATCAGCCAATTTATTCCTGTTTGTGATTTCGGAGACTTAGCTGTCCAACTGAATAAACAACCCCCCCCCCCCATACACACACACACACTCCCCCCCCCACACTGCTGGCCCATCAGAACACGAGTAGCAACAAACACAGACGCAGAACAAAGTCTTACCGATGCTGTAACCGGCTTTAAACACATCCGGAGGCCAAGGAGCCGTTCGGTATCTGGGAGGTGGAGGTGCAGAGTGAAGGAGTTAAGCTTCCGGGTGGGGGGGGTCTCCTCGGTGCAGTCCTTGAGTGACAGCTGGCACAGGCGGTGCAGACCTCTGCCAACCGGAGAGCAGGTGTCGGTGCCAGATCTCAGCCGCTGGTCCCGGTGTTTTCTGTCAAACAACAGAACGAGTCTGACGGGCCGGCGCCATATACCTGGTGAAGGCCCCCCCCCCCCCCCCCGCGAATCCCTTCGCCCTCTCGGGGGTTGGAACCGAGCCAGAACACGGGAGATACAAACACCCATCTGCTTGTTGCATCTCGCGGCTCGTGGCTATTTCCACTTGTTCCTCCATCACACTTCTTCTTCTTCTCCTTCCTCCTCCTCCTCTTCTCCTCCGCCTCTCCACTTTGTCACCAACACCCGGAGAGGAAAACGCCGCACGCCGGGAGATCTGTTGTGTTCTCACTCCCGAGATGTTATCGTTCCTCATTCCACTTCTTGTTTGCTTCTGTCGGATCAACAGCGATTCCCCGAGAGGCCGTTTGGCTCGTCGGTTTTGTTTTGAGCACCGACTTTAAGCCTGCAGCTTTGAGCGCAGATTAAACTTGTGCGTTGTTTGTGTGTTTGAATCAAACACCGGTGTGATCGCAAATCCCGGGGAAGTATCAGAATCAATCAGAGAATCCCATTCTGCACAGGAGATTGCTGAGGTACGTCTTAATCAAGCTAATGGGAGTTTTAAAGATTCCTCCTCCCTGTTCAAAGCCGGGGAGGATAAAACACAGCACCCCCGCCTGCCTGTGGGAAGCTGATTGGCTCATCAATGTCGGGGATTAGGTGGAGGATGTGAAACAGAATTGATAAGTGTTCTGCTCTTCTCCAGTCAGTCAGGCAGGCAGGCAGCGGGGATCAGGGCCTGGACGCTGACACAGCAACACAACTCTTCTTATATCATCTTTGTTTAGGCCTGAATGTCATCTGGAACATTCTGTGTACAAAGCTCTGAAGAAGGAAGTGTCTCCCTCAGAGCTGTGGGAGGGCAGAGTGGGACCGGACTGGTTTCTTGTGGACAGGGGGTCGAGGAACAGAGTAGATTTCAACCTGGGCCTAATGTTTATATATGTGAGTTTGTAAAAGTACAGAAACTCTTGGAATCAGTGCATCATGCTCCTGAAGCTGAAACTATTCCATCCTGATTTAACTTCACTGAAGCCAAATGTCTCCTCAACCTGTCGCCCCAGTGAAGAGTTATACTGGTTCAGTACGAACTGGTTCCTTAGCTTTAGGCTTCCTGAGGAAACCGAGGAGCTCCCTCTTGTGCCCTGGAGATAAAACTAGATTCTCATCAGGACATCTTCTCTCCTCACTTCTCCTCCCACAGGTCCCGAGGGACTCGGCTTCAGCATCACGTCCCGGGACGTCCCCATCGGCGGCTCGGCGCCCATCTACGTGAAGAACATCCTGCCTCGGGGGGCTGCCATCCAAGATGGCCGCCTCAAGGCAGGAGACAGGTTGCTGGAGGTGAGGAGCTGTGAGAGTAAAACTGATCTCAGAACTGTAGTTAAAGCAGTTTGGTCCCCAGATCAGAGGAATAATGAAATGTGACGAAAGTCTGAATACTCCACATGTCTTTGTTTGATTATTGCTTATTATAAATTCATCAGACCACGCTGTTTATGAGTCAGTGTCTTATTCAGATAATTTATTACTATTTATTTATTCATATCAGAAGGTTAGTGTCCCTGTAACGTGTCTATCTATCGTCTCCTGCTCAGGTGAATGGAGTGGACCTGAATGGGCGGACCCAGGAGGAGGTGGTGTCCCTGCTCAGGGCCACGCCCATGGGGGGGGCCGTCGGGCTGCTGATCCTCCGCCAGGAAGACACCTTCCTCCCCCGAGAAGTGGTACGTCTGTCACTCTCCACCTCTTTTGAAACATTCCTTCAACTCTTCATCCTGTCGGCGTGAAACATCTCACAGTACACGTTTCCCTCCGTGCATGAGCGACTGAAGAGTTTTGCTCCTGTGCTGTCATGAGTGGCGTTAATCCCCCCCCCCAGCGAGTGGCGTGTTGTCTTCTCATTTCCCCGCTAACACCACACGCTAGCCGAGCATGCAGAGAGATTGTCCCGCTCCGTCTCTATTAATCAAGCCGTGTTCCCCCTCGGAGGAAACCTGTGGAGCTCCATCGTTTCTCTTTATCTCCTCGTCTCTGACTTTCTTTTAACCGCTTCCCTCATCCGCTGCTTTCGTTCTTTACTCTCCAGTTCTTTCTCTTCTCCTCTATCTGTGCGTCTCCACCGCTCTCGCTGTGTTTCGCCGCCGAGCCGACTTGCCAGGTTGATGGATGGGGGGGATGAACGGAAAGACGCAGGGCAGGAAGTCGACAGAGAGGGAAAAACACACTTGGGCTTGAATATCAATCAGGCAACATCAGGCTGATCACCCTGAGTGAACCGCCGTAGAGATCTGCTCCTGGATCAGCTGCTGTCACTCAGGCCGGGCAGATGCCACTCACGGCTCCTAGCTTCACTGATCCATGCAAACTGGAGCTAATTCACTTAGTGACTCGTCAAGTTGTGTTTTTAAAGTTTGATGCCAGATGCTGTTCTGCTTTGTTTTTTGCAGAAAAACAAGTTTGAAGCATTGAACGTGTGAAGTCATAACTTCATAACATAGCTTACGTGCTTTGTTTTGGTTCAGACCGACTTTATCAAGTAGGAATGTGAAGGAAAGAAACGAGCACCCCTCCGCTGTCTGAAAAATGGTTTCTCCCAGCCTCCTCCACAGTCGCTGGGGCCATTACAGGCACAAGTAGCCATTTGCTCACAAGTGCTGTCAATCAAAAAGTCTGATTGGTGGCAATTATCACAGCGGGGGGTGCAGCCGAGGCCATTGGCTGCCTGTCACCACGGGGGGAGCCGGATGAGAGGAAGTGGTCGATACTCGTCTCCAGATTAGAGCTCTGCTTTGAGTCCAGCTGACGGAGCGTCGTTAGATAAGCGGATTGATTTGATCCGTGGTCATCAGCTGTGGAGGGTGGAGAGGGGGGTGTAGAGACCCGAGGGAGAGGAGGTCCAGCAGCACCAGTATCTGGAGCTATGAGCTGGGATAGGACTGGTGGCTCAGAGGAAGAGGAGGCTCCACGTCGGCTCCGTTAACGTCATCATGTCATCGTTAAAAACATGAAACATGAGCTAAAAACAAGCTCAGCTGAGTTTCAGTGAAAACGGCAGATTGTCCTGGAGCATAGGTTTGAATTAATAACGGTTACTAAGCTTTTTATATTAAAGCTTAAGCAATGAAAAATACAAGTCAGCAGCTGTTGTGTTATTTCTACAAGTTGTGCCAAAGCTCAACAAATACACCGGTACATACTACTACTACTACTACTACTACTACTACTACTACTACTACTACTACTACTACTACTACTAACAATAATAATAACATAGACGTAATCCTTGTCCCCAGCTCCAGAACACCTTCTATGATTCTGACATTTTGTCCTTTTTGTCCTCATGCAGTTTCTAACCCACAGTTAATGTTTCATGTCTGATCCCACGTGCACCACACAGCACCAACATCTGTCTGCGCTTTCATATCTTGCACCGACTTTGATTCATCACGCTGCCTCCATTTATCCACAAGTTCCCTCACAACAATCTCCTTAGTGCTCAGATTCTCACTGTTAACATGTTGGTTTGTTCTCTTGCTGACTTTTGGTTCTTCTGTCCCTCCTCCCTCCTCCCTCCTCCTCCTCCCTCCTCCCTCCTTCCTCCTTCCTCCTTCCTCCTCCCTCCTCCCTCTAGAACGCCGAGCCCCAGATGCAAAGCCCCAGAGATTCGGTAAGACTCCACCAACACCAAACCCTAAAGCTACATCCACACTTCTGACTCATTTGATGTCAACGTTTTAAAACTGAAACCATCTCCGTCCACACGAGTGTTTTTGCTCGTTAACCTTTTTTTAAATTCTCGTCCACACGCCTGAAATCTCACATCATGACCGCTCATGCACATTGGTCATGTGTGTTAAGTTGGAATAAGACAGCTGAATGAAACCAGGAGTAAACTAGCTGGTTGATCAAAGTGCAAGTCACCAGTCGTCCATGCTAATGTTTGTCAGAAAACACTCGTTTTAATCTCCACCCAGAGCTGCTCACACAAATCACAATTTCATGGTTCATCAGTATGGAGCGCTCGAACCGTGCTGCAGAATGATTTGCTCCATCACTCCGCTCAGAGCTGTATTTGTCGGCTGGGGGGGGGAGGCACATATGGACGTTTGCTGTATTTGAAGGCTGAGGATCAGGTTGTCAGTCCGACCTGCTCGCTCGCTGCAGACTCACTCGGACGTGTGACAGGAATGACAAACAGTGTGTCTGGTTTCAGATTCAGAGACGGTCGTCCACGTCTCCGTGCTAAACAAAGACGGAGACACATTTATCTATAAGGAGGGCGACTTGACATTCATATCCACATGTATGTATATAACCGATCGCTCTGACGTTATCTTTGTTCGAGAACGACCCCGGCCCCTGACTGCAGGAGATGGTTGTAGCGTGAGGATCAGGTGTCAGGAGAGGAGCAGGGAATGTGTGCATTGTTCAAATAACTTAGGGAGCGTTAGGAAATATCTTGTTCATGTTTCTGTGTTTAGAAATATCATGGATTCTCATGTTTTATGTGTTTATGTAGCAAAATATGGTGAAATAGCAAGTAGATTTTTGTATTTCCTTCAATTTATACGGTACTTTCATCATTAATTATCTTTTATTATCTTTTATTGACGTACATAACCTCTAACCGCTGAGGTTGCACCGATGGTTTTGAAAATACTCCCAAGAAATGACATCACAGTGAGCGAACATATCAAAGTAGACACTGGAGGAGCATTTCTATTGAGTTCAAAAGGTTAAAGACTGAAATATCTGTTGCTTAATTCATATATAAATTCTTAAATAGACACAAAATACATGTTTTCAGTCCTAACGGATATTTGGAGGAGCTCGATCAAGGTTTTCCACGCTGCTCATGAGATCATTCCCCGTCTGGACGTCCTGAGCGTCACCCTCGACCCTAAAAGGATCCAGCAGCTGTTAGAAGCACATCTGTCTTCACTGCTCATATTAAAAAGCCATTCACATTTTCACAACCGCGTCATTTTCATACCGAGCTCGAGTTGTAATTTTACAAAGCGCACACTTCACATCTGGCCTCACCTCCAGTTTGCATCTGGCCCGGTGCAGGTAATTGGTCGGCGCGTTAGAGGCGTAATTGAGCGTTTAATCTGATTGGCGGTCGCACCTGCCAGCTGCGTGCAGGACCCTCCTCGTCATTAGAGGCAGGAGGCTGATGAGCTCTGTGGCGGCTGGGACGTCTCACGTGTCCTCAGACGTGTCCACACGTGACCACACCCGTCCTGCAGCATTAGATCTAAAGCTGAGCTGGACTCCGGGTTCTGTTTAAACCATGTCGGTCTTGAACTCTGTCATTTCAAGGAACAGCAGCAGGGACAGTTCCAGATGTTTCTCCTGTGTCAGAGTCTAACAGTTGGTTTTGAGCAGCTGCTGGAAGCTGCTTCTGTCTCCAGCTCTGACAGGACATCATGGGAACTGATCATATAACCTAACGCACCTCTCAGGGCTCCGGGAAGTGAGAGAAAGTGTTTTCTCTCTTATTTTGGGATCTTGACCTCCCTCAAAAAATCAATGTGACCGCCGGGCCTGGAGTCCGACAGATTGAGGAAATGCACCGTGGCCATGCTGTCTCCTCTCTGCCCCCATTTTGTCTCCTCGTTTCCTGCCCTCCTGCCTGAAAACATCCACATGAGCCTCTCCTCTTCTCCTCTCCTCCTCTCCTCTCCTCCTCTCCTCCTCTCCTCCTCTCCTCTCCTCCCCTCCTCTCCTCTCCTCTCCTCTCCTCTCCTCTCCCCTCCTCTCCCCTCCTCTCCCCTCCTCTCCTCTCCTCTCCTCCCCTCCTCTCCTCTCCTCTCCTCCTCTCCCTTTACCGGAACATCAACCACCGTAATGGACTCGGTACCTTTCAGATGTTATCTGTTGTCAGGCGTCTCATTTTAAACATCTCGCCGCCGCCGCCAACAACAACATCACAACAACACAACAACACAACACAGGCACCACGAAAGATGCTTTTCAGCTTTCAGCCTTTAATGGACAATAATCCATTGTCAAGTCAAAGGTCTGTTTCCTGGAGCTGAAGAGAGAATTGAAGTTTGAGCGGTGGAGCAGCAAATGATGATGATTTCAATATTAGTGTGTATAATGTTTGCGTTACTCAAATAGTCTAAATAATATGAGAGAATTGTGTTGCTGATCAGAACCAGGTTTGCTCTAATGTTCTCACTGCATCTGTTTAGTTTGGGCAGTTTTTACAGTGAATAAAAGTGCAATTAGTTAAAAATCTAAAATACAAACTTGCAGAATATAGTGTGTAATATATGAAAACAAGCTTTGGAGCTGGCACTGTTGAGGTCGGCCTGGCGTGACTCCTCCTGTGAGAGAGAGAGAGAGAGAGAGAGAGAGAGAGAGGGAGAGAGAGAGAGTTCCACCGCAGACAAAATGCAACAGCTGAAGTGGAAAAAGCACTCACTTCTAGAAATCGCTCCGGTGATCCAAACATCACCCACGTTTTCACAGGAGTCCACTAGAGGCTGTCATTAGCTGTGACGCTCTGGATTGTTGAATTCGTCTTTCAGGCGTGTGGGTGGCTAACACACACAGACACACAACCGCACACACACACACACACAGGCTGAATGTTCCAGACATTTTCCTGATGTCGTGAACAAACAATCTCCTGCTGTGTTGTCAAAGAAATACTCAAAATGGCTGCAGACACTTGATTCATAATGTTCAGATGCATCTGTGAACCTTTAACCTTCAGCCTCCCCCCCCTTCACCACCATATTCTTTCTTTATTCACATCCCTCCTGTATTCACTGACTGTCAGTGACTGTTATCTGAAGGGCCGAACTTGTGTCTAACTTGTTGACTTGTCCACTGCTCCCTTCAGCTACCGAGGCAGCCGGTGATAGCCGGGAAACCCCATTGGCTGATTGAGGTAACCGCCGCATGACATCACAAGCTTGGGGCCATTTTGCTGTATGGGGGGGGGAACAGGCAGATGAGATACTTTGGCCGGCAGCACAAATAGACTGGGAGTCATTTAAGTAATTTGCTGCTTTGCCAATGGGCTGTAAAAACAAAACACTTCAGTGGGTTCTCTCTCTCTCTCTCTCTCTCTCTCGCTCTCGCTCTCGCTCTCTCTCTCTCTCTCTCACTCGTTGTCTGTTCAATTTGCTTCTTTTAGTTCTCTTTTTTCTGCCTCTTTGTTACGACTCTTCATCTCTTTATTTCCCTCCATTCACTCTCTCCTCCCCATTTCCTTCTCTCGCTCGCACACACAGACACACACACTCGCAGACACACACACACACTTAAAGACGCAAATCCTCTTCCCCGCACCTGGCTCCGACAATAGAGCTCTGATCAAAAGCATCTGTCTTTACACGCCTGCCCTGATAGTCCTATAATAGACCCATAACGCGAACATTCAGCTCCATTGTTTACGCCATTAGTCACACGGGCTTATGGAAAACGACTGCAGTGCTGCATTGAAGAGCTTCAGATGCTCTCTGACACACGGGCACGTTTCCTCTCCACGTTGAGGAGCAACAATCTGTTGATGGAGGTGTTACTGAGGCCGTCTCTAAGCATGACACAGCAGATATCTTGCTTTATATTGTTGTTTTAAAGATAAAATATGTAACAATTCCTCATTGAAATGTCTATATTCAACATTTCTTTTACTTGTTCTTACGTTATCCAAGAGATCTTTAACAATATTCAGATCCAAAGAAATCTTCAATTTTATCCAAGGTGGCGTGACGTTTAAATTTTGGTCGCATTTGGATTTTCCCGTCTCTACGATAACTTCCGATAACTCCCATGATCCCACGCTGTCTCATGACATCATCAAACTAAGTCATGATTGAGAGAACCCCTAGTGGTAGGAGTTACACATTGTACATTTAACAGCTACTGAATTATTAATACTTTCCCATGAAGCTTATTATTATGTCACAAAATATAAGTGTTTCACTAAATGAGTTAATTTGCTTTAGTCGCGTTTCACCATCGAGGTTTTATCACAACGGGGAGTCGCTCTCTAAAAGTTGTGTAACTTTTGTTTGGCTATTCGTGTGATGGCGTCGCAGCAGTGATTAATGGCTGCAGCTCCGTGGCAGCAGGTTCGATGCTGTTCCCGTGTTGTGTCGCGGCCCGTTGGTGACACGTACGAGTCAATCAGAGAGGGCCGCTCTACCACAGAACAGCTCTGCGGCTTAATTAAAGTGATGTTTCAAGCTGCCACCTGGCCAACACACACACACACACACACACACACACACACACACACACACACACACACACACACACACACACTTCAGCCACCCATACAGCACATACTCCACACACAATTCTCACAGTATACAGTTACACAGACCATACTGAGGCTTTCACACATTAAAGAATACACACACACAAACACACACACACACACACTCACATTAGCCATATGGCGAACTTCACACAAAACACCTCTTACACATTCGCACACAAGTACACTCGCACATACGTGGAGAGGGTGCGAGCAGCTGCTGATGTAATTGCTCCGGGTTGGACGAGGTTATGAATGGTTTCTAGTGGAGCTGCAGAGGGCGAGTTACATTGTGTTGCACTGTGAAAGAGAGAGAGAGAGAGAGAGAAGAGGGCAGCTGATTAGTTCTGGACAACAAGTGTGAAGTGTGTGTATCGGTTATTCTGTCACATGCTGTATTCTCTTGTGTGTCTGCACGCACTTATTCACACACACACACACACACACACACACACACACAGTATATAAGGACGACATTTGCAGCGAGTGCACACGCTGCTTTGCGTGTTTATAATGACACGCATCCACTTATAGACACGCATGGACCTGCGGGCGATCTCTCTCTCTCACACACACACACACACAAACATACACACACACACACAGACAGACACACACACACACCTGCCTTCCCCAGTGCTCCACGCTGAGCCAGTCTCTGCTCCGTCGATCACACCGGTATTTGATATTCATGGTCTATCAGCATGGAGCTACAGCGAGACGTGTCAGAGAGAGCGAGAGGAGGGGGGGGGGAGGACAGGTGAGGGGGGGAAATAGAGGCAGACATGAAAAGAGGGAAGAGGAGGGGGAGTGTGGCAGAGAGATGGAGAAAAAGAGGAGCGAGATGGAGAGAGAGATTTTCATTTTAGAATCTGGGGTTTATTTTAGGAGGAGGCAAGAAAAACAGACCGAGGAATAACGGTGCACAGGTGGTGGTGGTGTGTGTGTGTGTGTGTGGGGGGGGGGGGGGGGTCCACGGCAGGGGAGTGAGACGCGGGGGTGAGAGTGGGGGGGATAAATGAAGCGATAGTGAGTAAGGGAGGAGTAGGGAGATAGCGTATGAATTACAGGAGATGGGTTGTGCCACAGTTGGCAGCCAACAATGTTCTGCACGCCCGACTTCCCTCGACCAATTACAACCTCCACTGCCTCCCTCTCACCTTTCCCCCCCACTCCCTCCCCCCATCTCTTTCTCTCCACCTCCACCTTTTTCTTTTGCCAGTCCCCCCTCCCCCCCTTTCTCCTCGGCTCCTCACCTCTTCATCCCCCCCCCTCCCTCCAGCCCATCACTCTTCTTCTTCCTCACCTTCGCTCCACTTTCTTTCCTCCCTCCTCGCCCCCTTTTTTTGTTTTTAAATCCTCTTTCCTCTCTCGTATAATAATAATTATAATAACGATGATACGATTTAAATATATAACACATTTAAAGGAACATGGCTGAACAAATAGTCCAACACTCAAATACCATGTATGTTATTTTCCATCAGTTAATTCCCAGGTCTATTAGTTACGTACAAGGCCGTTAAACAAAATACATTTTCTAATTAAATATAATCCCACTTCACTGATGATAGAATGATGTAGTTGCTTGGTAGAGTCCCCGGGTGAATCATGGCTGTGGACCAGGAAGCTGCTGAATGTAGGAAATTCAAAGATATGATCGGCTGAGAATCATTACTCTTCATAGTTTGTGGTTTTATTATCGTTGTAGTGGAAACTCTTTGGTCTCAATATAAATGATGTGTGCTGGTAACATTAAACATTAAAAAAGACAATATCTCCGTTTAGTGTTAAATCACAGAATTCATTTTACGTTGACTTGTGTGTAAATTTGATTACATTCTTTTCTTTATTAAAGATATTGTTCATCTGTAAATCCCTCGTATCAGTAACCACATGTCACGACCTTGAAATGACTTTACAGTGGTTTCATCTTTATGAGTTATTATAACAAGGCTCTTCTCTGCTTCTGTTTTCCTACTCAAGACCATTTCAGGTTCAAGATGATAAAGTAATTGTTGGTGACTTGGACTTAATTCCAGAAACAATGAATTCGTTATTCCACAGCACTTCCTGTTAATCCTGTCTGATATCCAATTTGCCCGCTCTGGTTTTAATTATGTCACAAATGTATTCCAGGTAAAATGAAGTCTTTCAGAATCTGCCTCTCATTCTCCCTCGTCCTTTATGCTCCTTCCTTCCTCCTGCTCCCTCCCTTTCCTCCTCACCCTGCATATCCTGCTTTTACCCTCCTCCTCCTCCTCTCCCACTTCGCTCCATCCCTCTTTCTCTCCTCTCTGTTCTACCGAGAGCAATTCCATCTCTCTCCCGGCAAACAAAGGGAGCTAATGACATGCTGACACCGAGCCCGATGATTGAATTCATTAGGCGTGCACAATAATTGCCAGGCGGCGAGCGTGCACGAGGCCGTCTATTCAGAGGACAGCTGTCAAATAACAAGCAAGAGAGAACAGCTTTTTATTGTTGAGCTCGGAGAGAGAGAGAGAGAGAGGGAGGATGAGTGCAAGAGAAGCACCTGTTGTGGAGGCAGAGAGAGAGAGAGAGAGAGAGAGAGCACTCATCATGTCAATTAAGCTGCAGAGTTAGTGAGAAGTTTACTTCCTGTTCGATGACATCGGAACCAACGTGTGTGGTTGTGTGGACTTTGTTCTGCAGGTTAATTCTGACTGAGGACGATCACTGTGTCCCTCTGTGATCATTATGTTTCTGGAGAAGAACTCAAAAACCATTTCAAATCTTTCCATATATCTTCACAGCTGTGTTGATCAGAAAGTGGAGTTTAAAAATGCTTCTATAAATATTAGAGTAAGGTTTCACTTTGTCGAAGGCTGGATTTGGGTTGTGAAACAGAACCTTCACTTCGGGCTCGGTGCTTCTGTGGTGATTCCTGCAGTCGAGCGTCTTTACCGATGATCTCTTGAATCTCTGTGCTTTGTCACTAATGAAGGGTCATAAAGATTTGTGTATTGCCCGACCTTTACACGGAGTCTTTCCTCCAGTTCAGTCCATGTTGCTCTGTTTCACGAGTTGTGAAATGCACGACCGGCAGAAATAATGTAATTTATGGCGTGCTCATTAAAACAGGGACGGCGAGCGTAAACCAGGCTTCACACAAACATCTAATCACATTTAGACTCAATGTTTTACTGAGTGATTCATTATGAGAACTGCAGAGAAACAATATATGTGATAATTTCTCTGGAATGAATATGATAAATCACATTTCTCTACGTGTCAATATACGTTCATGCTGGTTTTGCAGTTTTTAAAGATTATAGAAATTAATTATTTTCCGTTTAAACACCAGACAAGAGCAATAATAAAACCATATCAACAGAATGAATCCACCTCTGGCCCCGATGAACCTGAGCAGTGTGTGCGTTGATTAAAGAACACAAGTCGCCGCCTGCTAACTCCAGGTTTCTAATTGAACACGTAGGAGTGCTGCTTTGTTTAACACTAATACATCTGATGCAGCTAATGAGCCGGAGCTCTGATTTACCGGCCCGCTATCTGCCCTAGTGCGATTTATGTGCCGGCACTTTTCATTAACCTCAAGTGGCCAAATGAATGTCCTTTTAACTTTGGCCCTTTGGCTAACCCGCAGGAGCCTGGGCAGAGCTCCGGGGGACTTTGTGTTTGCTGCTCCGGGCCGGAATTAATGCATGAATGTTCCTTCTACTGCATAATTAATCACACAAGCATTTAATTGAATTTAAAATGTGATTTTTTTCGTTTGGTTTTAAGGGCTTATTCCTAGAAAGATGTGTATGTGTGTGTCTGGTTTCTCAGTTTTTAATCTGTGTCTGTTTTGAAGAAGACGGAGGAGGACGAACTGGTCCTGACTCCAGATGGGACCAGGGAGTTCCTGACCTTCGAGATCCCCCTCAGCGACTCGGGGTCAGCAGGTCTGGGCGTCAGCGTCAAAGGCAACCGCTCCAAGGAGAACCACGCCGACCTGGGTATCTTCGTCAAATCCATCATCAACGGAGGGGCAGCCTGTAAGGTAAGACCCCCCCCCCCCCCGTTTAAAAAGGGGACATCTGTTTATTCAAGGGTTGAAGAATCTCTTAAAGGAGACGTATGATGATTTAGTTTCTTTCCTCAAGTGTGTTAGAAACGTTTTAGATATGTAGGATCATGAGTCGTCCAGCAGGCCAATCAGAGCTTGGGTTTTATCAGGAGGGAGGGAGGGGGGGTCTTAAAGAGACAGGAGCTTAAAACCAAGTGTTTGAGACAGAGGCTGAAGAGAGGAGCAGCAGCGATAGACAGTCTGAGGAAAGAGATGTTTTCTGAACATTACAGCACGAAAACCTTTTACATTAATAACACAATTTAAAATGATGAACTTGGATATGAGCAGAGTGTCTCCTTTAAACAACAAGTTCCTTTTAAAGGTTTAAATTCTCAGGTTAGACCGTAGCAGGTATATGATGTAACGTCATGTGATCATGACTCCGATCAGGGAAAGTGAAGTAAAACAACTTTTTCCTGTTCGTCAGCATCTGAGACGAGACTGTGCGATAACGTCTGTGAGCTCAAAGTGCTTTATCCTCTGTGGTCGTCTAGAGAGCTGAATTCAACCTGATGGGTTTCAGCTTGTGTTGACAGCTCATGATAATGGGCTTAAAAGCTCTTCTACATCAGAGATGAGATCACGAATAGAAACAGGATGAACTGGAAGTGAGACTGTGGGGGGTCTGATAAAGCTTGTTGTTAACTTCAAGCTATGGCTGATAAATAATTACCCAGCATGCAACATTTGGTAGTTAAAAACTCAAAACCATCTGTATCGTGTCATCTCTTAATCCTCCGACAGGACGGGCGGCTTCGTGTGAACGACCAGTTGATTGCGGTGAACAGTGAGTCGCTGCTGGCCAAAACCAACCAGGACGCGATGGAGACGCTGCGCAAGTCCATGTCCACGGAGGGAAACAAGCGAGGGATGATCCAGCTCATCGTGGCCCGACGCGTGGCCAAGAGAAACGAGGTGAGGGACGAGCGGAGAGACGGATTGAGTGAACACAGAGTTTATAGTTATCAGATTAATATGAAGTCACACGAGTCTGAAAACCGTTTTCTTCGTCTCTCACATAAAGCCGAGAGTGGAACTGTTTCAGCAGATGTAAACATAAATGATTTCTTTTATTTGCCCCGATGGAGCACATGTGACCTTTCCCAGCAGCCCCCCCCCCCCCCAGCAGCTCGAGTGGAGAAGCTGGGAGGCGGACATGTCGACATACGGACTTGTCAACATTAAGTATTGAGACGTTCATTCACCGTTAATGTTCAGGGTTGTTTTAATGTGTTCAGCTGGGATTTGAACCTGGATCCTGTTCCTACTCCTGCGCCAAAGAACTAGAACCAAATCCCTGAAAGATTCAATTTGTCATCATTTAAATAATAAAAACTGGTTGAAATCCAGATTGTAGTTTAGTTTCACTTTACAAAGCGTGAGAGTTTAACACGGGTCATGTGGAAGTCTTTCTTTCTACTTCCACTAAAGATGTGACATATTTAATTTAATAACACTGGTTTGTTTCTGACCCTTTCATGATCAAAGTGGTTTTAATCAGATGTCCCGTGTTTTGCTTTCATGCAGATGAATTAAAGTCCTGTGAGCATCTAAAACACAATATCAAACACACAACCACTGGGAAAAGGCTTGAGAGCGCCAATGAATCGTCTCATGAGATAAAAATAAGTAGTCAGGTCACAGTAGTTCAGCCGCCCCCCCCCCCCCCCCACACACACACACTCACACTCACGCACACACTCTCTCATCCCTCGAGGCAACTGGAGGAAACGAATCTAAACATGGCTGCGAACTGAGCTACACAACTTTTTTCTCTCTCCTCAACGTCATGTTTTTACATTCTCTGTACACCTTGGCCTGTCGCCTGCGTGAAAGCTGAGGCTGAGTCTTTGTGCACCGCCACTGTGTGTGTGTGCGTGTGTTTGTGTGTGTGTGTGTCTGTGTGTGTGCACGCCTCTGGCATCGCCTGGCTCCCTCGCTCTCCTTTTCCAACCTGGTGTGTCAAAGTTTTGATTTCCCCTCGGCCCGTCTGGTAATTGAAAGCAGAGGCTAAGCCTGGAGCCATGTTTTGTGTTTGTGTGTGTCTGTGTACGTGCACACATCTCTGTGTCTGCCCCCATGCATGCGTGTTTGTGTGTGTGTAGTTTGTGTTTTTGTACATCCAGCTTATGCATGTATGCATTTCTATTCAGGGATCTGGCAGTGCGTTGGTTTGTAAACAGAGACCCTGTGTGGATGTGTGTGGATGTGTGTGTGGATGTGTGTGTATCGTGGACATGTCCTGGCAGTGAGACTTCACACAGAGCACGGTGCATGAACACAATTTGAGCTCTGGGAGTCTCGTCAATCTCAGCTTCACATGCAGAGCCCGAGGCCTGGCCTGGGGCTGTCAGAGGGTCGGGCTATTTATAAGAAATAGTGTCCAAGACACTCAGATAGAAGGGAAACAACAATCCAATGCACTCACACTCCGAGACGTGGCTCACAGCTGATTTATAAAGTCCCTATAGAGCCCCCCCCCACAGATGTTAATACCTCACAACCAGCTGTCCATCAGCCACCAGTTAAAATCGAATAATATCTGATTACTATAGGTGGAAAGCTCTGACTCATTTTGACATTCACTGACATTTGAGATCAAATAATCCCGTGTTTACTTTCCTCCCTGTGTCTCAAATCAATCTGAAATATTCTCATTTACATAAATCATGAGCCCCAACGCTCTAGCTGACTTCCTGTGTCCCCACAGAACCACGTGAACCCCCCCCCCCCCCCCCCCACCAGCTGACTTCTTGATCGCTGCCACCTGATGGGATCGAGACCCTTCCCGGAGCTCAATTATCGCCCCGAATATGCAATGAGCTGCCGTGTGATTTGTCGATGCGCCTGCAGTATGGCGAACCCCCTTGACTGTTACTGAGCCTCACCCCGACCCCCCCCCCCCCCCCCGACCCCTCGATCCATTAACTGCTGTGGCTCATTGAAAGTCAAGAGAAGCCAACAGCCACGGTGCCATATGGCCACTTTAGAAATAAGTTTGTTTCTGTGGTTGACTTGTAGAATGCTATATTTTAAATTAGATTTATGTCTGGTGAGAAAACTAAATGTCTCAGTTTTCAAATTGCTGGTTTTTGTTCCAGTGTTTTCAGTTTAAATCACTTGTTTATTAAACAACAATTCAGAGGGAGAAATTGCGTTTAATGGAAAAGCTGTAATCACCAGTTCATTTGCAAATTAGACTTTTAGTTTATTCAAAACCTTCGATCATCCCCGCGGCTGTCTGACATGGTTTTTGAAATATTGAGCTCATTAGTGTGTCCTCATCTTTGTCATAAATATTTCACAAGAAAAAAAAAAGAGGAAAAGAATCTGTTCTTCCTGATATTGTCTGGATGATGTCACAGCTCTGTCCACACGTATGTCAATATAACCCCCAAACGCTTTTCAAACAATTCAATTTTTTGGTTCTATCGTCTCATCTATGTCCACTTCGTCCTCACGTGTCCACACAACGTCCTCTCCCACTGGTTTGTTCACATCAGAGTCGTCCTGGGTAGTTCCAGCACCTCGAGCATCTCAGGAGCTGAAGGATCATTGACCAAAGACCTTTTCTGCCTAAATCGAAGTCCCAGCCTCACTAGTTACAGTCATCGATTTGGGTAATTCGGCTCCGATATTGACTCGAGTGTGAAGCCGCTACCGTCGTCACGCCGTGCTGGAGTTGATGGTTATCTCCACGGCGAGGGGCTGTCAGCGTCTCCGGTAATAAATGCAGAAACCGAAGCGAATCAATACACCCAACGATCCAATGGACAAACAAGGAGAGCCGACGCAGGCCCTGGATGTTTAGAGCCGACGGGGCCGGCAAATGGTCTATTTGTCCAGCAAACAAGAGAGTGTCATCGCAGGGTCCTCGGGGGACTTGTCAAGACGGCTAACTGCCTGTGAGCAACAGCCCATTGGAAATCCATCCCCATTCATCACACGGCTAGCATTAGCATGGGGGAGCAGCCCCCGTGTCCGTTCACTACCGCTCAGCAGATATCATCAAGGCCAGTTCTGCCTCGTGGAGGTTTTCTCCGTTAATGTAAAGGGAAGAACTCTTTGAGGTTCTTCCCTCGGGCAGGAGGCTGAGGTCCATCAGGACCAGAACCTCCCGCCACAAGACCAGCTTCCTCCCGGCTGCAGTTGGCCTCATCAACAAGGCCCGGGACCCCCACCTGGGACCCCCACCTGGGACCCCCACCTGGGACCCCCACCCGGGACGCCCACCTGACTCGGATTTTATTCCACCCCCACACCTCAAGGATGTGTTAAATTAACACATTATATTATATTATCCTGCATTACATTTCATATTGCAATCTGACACTGTTCACTGTTTTGCATTTCACTTTTTATATCTTTTATCTATTATATATTTTTATTTTGATATGTTTATGTGTAAATAAATGTTACTTTGTATAAATATTTGTATACGGGAGTAAATAAGAAGTAAATAGTGAGTAAATATATATTGATTCTTTTCATTGCTTTTCTTATGTGTGTTGTATTTATTGTGTTTGTATGTTTTTATGTTTCTATGTTCATTGTATGCACCAATAACCAGAGCAAATTCCTTGTAGGTGTAAACCTACTTGGCAATAAATACTTTCTGAGTCTGATTCTGTAAAGATCTGGGATATTTTCTTTCGTGAACATGAATCTGCTCGTTGCTTCTCAACTGGTTCAACTGTTCAAACCATTTAAACCACTCAGCGAGGACACATGGAACCAGACAGGCCTCGGCCAGAGAGGGAAACTATTCATTTAAATGTCACCTCTTGTTTTCCACCAGGAGACGGCCGGCAGCCCGTTGGGATCCCAGCAGACCATGAACACCTCCCTGGACGAGCACGAGCGCAGGATCTCCCACTCGCTGTACGGTGGCCTGGAGGGTCTCGATGACAACCTGATGCCACGACAAGGAATGATGCCGCGCACAATAGGTACGACTGTCGAATCTTCACCTGTGAATTATTCCTCAGATTCTGTTATGAGACGTGGAAATGATTCTTCAGGATGATCCTTGATGTTTGTGTTAGTATGTATGTGCGTTTGCTCGGAGATAAGTTTGTGTTGTTCAAAGTGTGAGTGATTAGGAAACACTTTAAATCTGCGTGGGAGCCGTGCATGTGTTTGTTTAGACCTGTGTGTGTGTGTGTGTGTGTGTGTGTGTGTGTGTGTGTGTGTGTGTGTGTGTGCAGCTCTTCACTGATTGATGGACGGGAGCTGAAGTGTCTCATGTTTTCTTTAACAGATGGTTTAACTCCTCAGTTTGTACGTTTCTGCAGCAGTTGCTGTTTCTTTGAGTTTCTCAGAAAAACCAAGATGATGCATGTGATTCAAGATAAACACTCTGACCTCCTCCTCTGCTCGGCTTCTCAGCAACTTCCTTCTGAAGAGAAGCTTCACACAAGATCTTAATGTAAATGAATCAAGCAGGAGAAGAGTTGGAAGAGCTGCTGCACCAACTTTTCATCTGTTGTTGTTTTAATTAAACGAACTCCACCTCATTAATTGCTGCAACATAACCCCATAGTGTGACCTCTAGTTTTCCTCTCATGCAAATTGGTTGACACTGTTGTAAGTGTAAACAAAGAGAGACGTGTGAGTCGCGAGTGACGCAGGAAGTGTGCGTCCACGCTGAACCAACAACGAGGGCTTCTAATGAGCGTGCAGGGTTCAGGTTCGATGTAGAGGTGATGCAGCAGTCGTCTGCTCTACGGTGACGGAGGAGTTCATTGTCACGTCATGTGATGTGTGTGTATCTGCAGGTCCACTGGTTTTATAACTGCAGGAGTTTACACTGTGTGAAGCCGGTAAACGCACAAACTCACTCTGACAGACTAAAGAAAATCAACATCACATTTAAGCTTCTTCCAGACAAGTCGTGCATGAAAGCTGGAGAGAGAGAAAGGACGTGTACGATGTTAAGAGTCTGAATATCTACATGTTCTGTTTGAGGGACGGCCTATTCACGGCTGTGTTTCTGAATAACACACTCAAGTGAGCGCAAACAGCACCGCCACTTATTTTTTCATCCTTCAAGCCGGTGGAGAGGACAGAATAATTCCAGTGTAATCTTCTCTTCAGCGTTCTCGGCTATTTGCAGGCATCGCAAGAAGGACCAGTTTATACCAGTTCCTGTTTTACTGATGGTGGATAAGAGAAAAGAGCAAAGAGTCAGTTTCAAGTGGGAAAGAAGCAAAATATTGTTTTGGAATTAGGACAACAAAGTAAAGACAACAACCAAATCAATGTAACCAGAAATAAGTTCAATCTAAAGCAAATATAAACTGATATATTTATGAATCAGTCAGGTGAAAGTAAAGGTGTGATCTAAAGGTAAATCTCCAAAATGCAAAGTTGTTCTTGGTATTTGATCCTCTGCCCTCAATCCTCCAGATTAAACATCATCCAGAACTCGGTGCAGTATCGTAATCAGCTCCGGCAGGGCCGGCCCAAGCCTTTCGGGGGCCCTAAGCAGAATTGGATATTGGGGCCCCCCCTCCCACTAGCGGAGTCATTTGCGCTCGACGATTATTGACAAAAATGTCACACTACAATGATTTGACAATGAATTAATTGACATTATCAATTGTATTAATACTGAATTACGTAGATGTGATTTCCTGTATTTTGTATATGGCCAGCTGGAGAAGGGAAATACCTAAATTTAAGCATATTCATAGCATTTTGCTTTTTGACTTATTGAGATGGTGACTTAGGCTTGGGCTTCAGTGCCCCTTGACCTCTTGGGCCTGGAAGGCTCATTCAGTTGCTCTCATGCCAAAAATATTCTAGACTTTTGTCCCTTGATAGACCCCTGTATTATTATAGTCGTTATTTACACCAAAACAGTCACCTTTTAACCTTAGAGGGCACTTAGATCACAGATTTATTTTAAACTTTCATATTCAAAGTAAAGCATCAAGTGTGGTTTACTGAAGTTAAATTGTAAAATAATTAAATACAACAGCATTTGTATTTTTTTTTAAAGTATCAGTTTAATAAAACAGATCTTTCAACAGATTTGTAAATGTGCAATCTTAAACTGAAATCAAAATACACAAACATTAGTATTATCGAAAATAACATTAAAAAATAAAAAATAAATAATGATAGTGCCTCTGTATTCCAAACAAACGATCACAAACATATTAAATAAATAATTTGCAACTGTGCAAATGCGTATTAAGTTAGCAATTTCCAATTACAAAATAAAACCAAAATAGACAAGCATGAATATAATAACAAATAGAACGTTACATAGATACATAGATTAAATAATGAAAGTGACTCAGTATTCAATTAACCTTTTAAACCCCATTAACTAATTGTCTACACGTATAATGGTAATGAAAGCTTCGACCATTAGATTTTTTGGGGAAGGTGAAGGTGTCACTAATTTGCACTGGCCCTCTTCTTACCAGATCAGTCCTTTCTGAGTCAGACAGGAATGCTGACCATTCAGCTGGGTCAATTGGAGGAGCTGTTGATCCACCTTGATAGCTGGTGCTTGTTGAGGGAGTGGATGGGACATCCATAGCAGTGGATGCTGTAGAAGGACCTGTAGGGACATTAGATACAAAAATAGAATCATAACATAACACAAGATATTTCACAGTTAAGTAAGGCAACATAAAAAAAAAACTGTTAGATTAACTGACCTGTTATGCCGGCAGAGGTTGAAGTCGGTGTATCAGTGACTGTCAATGCTGGTAACTGTTCCTCAATGGGTAAAAGTTCTTCCTCACTTTCAGGTGACTGTAAGTCTGCTGGGGGTGAACCTGCAAAGATAAAATAAATAAATCAACAAATAAAAAAAATGTAATTATTTTTTTTTAAATGTGTCATGTCATATTAAAAGACTATGTAGCCATTTGCCATCAAGAAAAACCTCACCTGCTGTATCATCAGCTGTGGAGGCACTGACACTTGATGACACATCGGGGGCAGGTACAGTTGGTTGTGCTCCAAAATACTTCCACACTGTTCCTGAAAAAATAACATTGCAAAAGTGCATAGTTGATAGTGAGTTTATGAAAAATTAGTTTATTTTTCCATCATTACTTACACTCATCAACAAACAATTCCACACCTAACCATTCCTATTCTAGTGAGGCAAAATAAGGCACAGCCTAATTGCAGTGTGGTGAACACTTAACATCCTAAATATAATATTAATACAATATAAGTATATTTTTATCACAGACGTCTCCTCACTTCAACATGGTGTTTTCTCATAAAGACCAATAGGCCATCTCTCAACAAAGATCTTAGAGCAGAGCGCACATTGTGCTCCATCTTTGGCTGAGATGTCACTTTTACTAACGTGCACAAGCACAGCAATGCTAGCTTGCATCCCTTACACCTAGAAGGTTAAGTTCACCTTTGGCTGTTTCCTCCAATATAAACCGATCTCTCATGGACTAAGACTCTGCACTTAGTCGCTGTCAGACTCACCACTATGTCACATTTATAAAACAGTACTGTTTTCATGTAGCTAGCTACTAGTGCTAATGTCCACCTCAGTCAGCGAGCTAACGTTAGATTAAGCCTGGCAAGAGCTAGCAGTACATGTTTGATTGAACATCCTAAACACTGCCAATATCGTTGACATATACACCTAGATAAATGTATATTAATGAGATACATACACTGTTGATGAATATAGCTCATGTGATGTCAAATATAAGATGACATTAACTCGCTAGCTAGCTAGCTAACTCCTATGATAGCTTGAGCTGCTCCTCCCTCAAATGAGTTCAACACATATTTTAAATAATCATGCAATCATACCTTTATCTTGCTCTTTTTTCTCATCTTCTGTCCTTTTCTTTTTCCGTTTTTGGGCACCAGAGAGATACGTCCTTTTAGATGACATGCTTATATATGTCCCTTCCAACTTAACCTTGAGTATTATGCAGTGTCTGTCTATGACCGCGAATTATCTGTCAGCAGATTGAGCACGCAGTTGATATGCATGACTTGTACGCTGGCAGATATATTGATCGTAAAATCAGAATTTTCTTGTATAGATGTATTCTTTATTTCATTCAATCAGGTCACTTGTTTAAGTTATTTAATATTATTATTATTTTAAATTATTTTTAATTATAATTTTTTTTTCCGATAGGGGGCCCCCTGGCGGTCAGGAGGCCCCAAGCGCCCGCTTGTATCGCTTATGCCTCGGGCCGGGCCTGAGCTCCGGTAACAACAGGAGGGATTAAACCACAGATTACGTCACCTCAGCTCTCGCACAGCGTTCAGTCACATCCGTCCCTCGACCTCCGAGGATTAAAATAAACAGCCGTGTGTTCCTCGTGACTCGTCATCGACCTGCAGCTTCTTATCGTCCGGTCGTGGGTTCGAGTGTTTTCACCTCAGAGCTGGACGGAGCAGAGGGATGAGGATGTCAGAGCAGGTGGGGGGGAACCTGACCTCAGAGGTCGTCCTGAGGGGGGTTAGGGTTAGTGCTCCATCTAATTACCAACTATCACAGACCATGTCCCTGCTTATTAGTCACTTAATCAGCCCGGTGAATCATTTCCTTTTTTCTCCTGACCCCCAAACGGGAAATTCCAGCGTGAGTTAGTCGTGTCAAATATTTTCGGATCTCCCTCCCTCCTGTTTTTTCTCAGAATCAGTTTTCCATTTGCGAGGAAACAGAGATACCGAAGTACATTTTTATTATATTTCAGTAAATTGCTCTTCAGTTTCTGTGTCAGCCTGAGATTGGACAGGTAGGGAGAGGATTACAGTTTTGATTTGTCACTTTTCAGCGAAACACAGGATAAAAGGTCACGTGGGTTAAAGCTTCAGAAACTGGTTCTTCCCTCCGCATGCAAACTCCATTCAACTCGTTAAACTTGTTTTATACATTAACAACAAGATATCCCTCTTTCACTGAGTTCCCCACTGGAAAGATGAGTAATTCAGAGTAAGTGTTGACCAGGTTTCTTTTGTAACTGATCCCTTGTGTAGTTATTTGTTATCTGATGAACTTCAGATTGAGAAGAAGTGTGTGTATTTAATCTTGAGTTTGGTTTTCTGATCTTTTATCTGAACAATCCTACACATGGTTGTCTTGCTCTTATTCTAAAGATCTAAAATAATCTGTCAGGTTTTTTTGATTAAGAAAGAGACAAGGAGTTAAACAATAAAGATGTAATAGAACGTATAGTAACACAACAGGTTTCTTTAGTCGCACAAACCAAGCTGAATTGATTGTGATGTGTCAGATCTCCAAACGGGTAAAGTGAAAACCAAAACTCCCTGCTTGTCTAGACACCACGAGAGTTATAATAAATACAAATGAAATAAAAACATTGGATTCTTTGTGTTTAACGTGGCAGAACCTACTCTCACATTTGGATGAGCCTGACTTGGAGCAGTGTCGGTGTTTATAGCCACAGAGCAGCTGAATGGTTCGTAACCCTCCACACGGGTGGTCTCAGGTTCGAATCCCTGCAGACGAATGCACGAGCAAATTTATTGTCTCCACACGGAACTCTCTGTCCCTGTGCATTAACATACATCTGGGGATTCACCATCGGCGGTTGTGTGTCGTGTCTGGTCTGAACCCCCCCCCCCGACTCTCAGCTGCAGCCGATCAGAACGTCTGTGGCGACTTGGCAGCTCCCAGATGTGAACGTGTGTGAATACAAAGCTCAGCGAACTTCCCTTGAATAAATAAAGTTGTTTCGTGAGCTCTGGGCGCTGGCGGCGGTGATTGTGGTGGTGGGGGGGGGGGGGGGGGGGGGGGGGGGTCTTCCGCAGTTGCTCAGAAAAAGGCCTGTTCATTCGCCATGAATCATAAATCATGCATTAGGCTTTCTTGGAAAACAGCACCATTCCCATTCAGAACATATCGGCTCTGGTTCTTTGGCCCGTGCACGCTCTCGGATCGCTCGCCCTGAAGATGGCGGCGATAGGAGAGAGACTTAATTAATCCTGCAGGCCAGTAGCTTCCAAGGCCCAGCCCCCCCCCACACCCCCCCGGGCAATAACACCCCTTACTAATTATGCAAATAGAGAGTGAGGCAAGATGAAATGAAAAGAAGAACTTGTGTTGCCCCTCTGCCCTCGAGTGTTCAGTCGTTTTGCACAGAAAGTCTCTCTCTCTCTCTCTCTCTCTCTCTCTCTCTCTCTCTCTCCTGCTGCTGCATCTCAGATGAAACGCCACTTCCTGTTCCACACGCAGCTCGGCGAGGAATATTACAGCCACTGGAAACATAATGCGTGTTTATTGGTTTGATTTCCAGGTGACGCTGGCAGCGGGGCGCTCCGTCCACATGCCAGCGGTATTGTTGTCGCCGGGCGGACGGCTGGCACTGAGACAAAGAGGCTGTTTCTCTCTCTCTCTCTCTCCCTTCACCGGGCGACCGAGCTGACAGATTCATTGGTTTTCGACTCACTCGCTGCCAGTTGATTGTACTGCAGTGATTCAAACTGTGACATTGATGGGATTCTCAGTGTTGCGCATTGGACTGCTTAGGGAAATGGGATTAAGTGGATCTGTGAGTGCACGTGTGACTGTGCGTGAGTATGTGTGTGTGTGTGTGTGCGTGTGAGTGAGTGTGAGTGTGTGTGTGGGTGGTCATAGAGAGAGGTGACCATGCTACACCCACCTTAAATCACAGCGAACAACAAACACACAGCAGGAGAGGACAGAACAGAGCACACACACACACACACACACACACACACACACACACACACATTGAAAACAGTGCAACAGTTGTCGTTGATGTAGTGAAAGTCTCAACAGGGTTAAGTGCATGAACTCAGACACTTAAGTCAGTGCCGCCTCACTTGTTGTGTGTGTCTGAGGGTAAAGGCTCATTTAAAAACACACAGTTAGACACTTCTATCTTATGCTCTTATATATATATATATATATATATATATATATAAATATATATATATATATATATATATATATATATATATATATAAAATCATTGCAAATTCATTTTATTGTGAATATCGATATGTGATCGGGCCCCAGAAAATCCAAAGTTTGGGTTTTGCTTCACTTGTTGTTGGATTATGATTCTCAAAGCTTCGGCCTTTGTGGTTATTTCTAAAAAGGATGTGTATCAATAAATATCATCCAGATATGATCAGAATAACAGAATATTCACCAGAAACCTTTTAATGAAGTCTCTCTGCTTCACATATTAAAATCCTGAAAAGCGTTCCACTTGCAGCTTCCTAGTATTTGAGCAAATAGAAGAATAATACTGAATAATGACTTTTTAAACTACACACACACACACACACACACACACTCTCTCTCTTTCACGCCATCCCAATTCCCCCCCCTCCGTGCCACCTCCATTCATTCCCAGTTCAACCAGTCCATTCACCCACAGCAGCAGCGCTCAGCAGCACATTGATTCCCTCCGTGCTCGCCTGGCTCAGACCTCCAGGTCCTCGGCTTTAAGGCCCAAACGCTCCTCCAGACAAACAACCTTCTCCCCGAGCTCCGTGCACTCGGCTTCTATGAAGCATTGAAGCCGCCCCCCCCACCCGCTGCACCAAATTTCAAAATACAGATTAAAGACAAAGTCATGCGCTGCATATCAATGGGGGTTTTTTAAGCCTCGCTTTTCAGGGTCTGGAAAAAGAGACTATTTTATTTATTTCCCCTCAGCACAGAGAAGTTTCTTTATCTTTATTTGTGAGGTCACAGCTTGAATTAATCACAGTGCTCCGACACAGGAACTCCATTGTGCCGGCTGCCAACCCGCGCTCCGTGTAAGCTGATTAACCAGGAGCAGTTTCACTCAACTTCAAAATGTGTTTTTGGAAACTTGTATTTTTTAGTTTCCTGCTGTCACTAAGACCTCCTCTCCTCTGGGTCGGAGGAAATGACCAGCTGCACCTGTAGACTTGTTCAACTTGTGTTGTTATTATTCTTAACGTTTTCCTTGGAGCTTGTTCTGACATATGGACATGATTATTTTCACACGTCTTTATCTGAGTCGAATCCTGAAGCTCTGGAAACCCGAACCCTCCACCTGCAGGTAGAGCGTCACATGTTTAAAGCCTTCACATCCTTCTCAATCAGTAGCAATGGGATCTTGAACATAGACCCGCTCCCAGTTCCTCCCACTATCTATAAGGCAAAAGACGTGATGGTAAAATGATGTTTTAAGAATGTATTAAATTTAAATCATTGGCTTGTGTGTGAGTGACGTAGAAAACAGTTAGTGGGACCTACTTTAAATAAATGAAGAAACTCTAATAACAGAAATGGATCTTGTCTCCTGCAGGTAACTACCAGCTCTCACCGACCGTCAACATGCCGCAGAACGACACGGTGATCATCGAGGACGACCGGCCGCCGCTGCTCCCCCCCCACCTCTCTGACCAGTCGTCCTCCAGCTCACATGACGACGTGGGCTCCCCCGCCGACACCACGCCTCCGTGGGCCAAAGCGCCGCCGGCTCAGAACGACAGGTAGGTTCCAACCCGAGTCCATGACCTGTACTGCTGCCAGCCACTAGGGGAGCTGTCATGTCGTCCATCTTTATTAAGGGAACATAACACTATGCTGTCAATCACTCATGATTTATCCTGATGTGTCTTCAGGGAATTCATGACATTTTAAATGTTGTTCTTCTGTGTGATCTTGTCGGTGATGAGGATAGCGACGGCTCCTCCTCCATTTGTCGTCTCTTTCCATCATCCCTCTTTCATTCTTTCTTCTTGTTCTTTCCCCTGATTGTTATTTTTAATCTTTATTTGATTTATTTTGCTCTATAATTTTGTTCCTCTTTTGTTTAGCTCCCTCGTCTCTCGCTCTGGTCTGCTCCACACTTTCTTTCTTTTTCTCCACTTTACAAATCTCTCTTTCTCTTGTCTCTGCTTCACCCTCTCATTTACTTTCTTCTCTTTCACTCCTCTGTCCTCAGTTTGACCTTTTCTCCGCCCGATGCCGTCTCACCACATCCTTTTGTTTTTTCTCGCTTCCATTTTCTCTTTGCCCCAATTCTCCCATTTCCCACTTTCCTCCACTTTTCAACTCTCCGAATCCTTTTGTCGATTTTTCTCCATCTCTTGTTCA